>NC_135556.1:4547500-4762500 GCF_964340395.1 Glandiceps talaboti | reverse complement strand
GCATCTATTTAATGGTTATGTATTTCGCATGATCGTTTCAACAAGTGTAAGCTTAAGTACATATTGACATATTTGTGTAACTCCACAACTTTTGACACGGGTATTTTCATCACTCTGATTGTGTGTGGCCTTCATGATAGCTATTAAAATTGTTAAGTAAATGCTCATCCTGACCAACTGAACAGTTCTTTTAATAAATTAATAAGTAGTAGGTATGAGTAATATTAGTATCCCCTTTAAGTTAACCGTATTAGCTTGTACATATACCTGCGCACATGCACGTGCACACCGGCAGACAAACAGACAGACAGACAGACAGACAGACAGAGTCTGTCTGAGACAGACAGACAGACAGACAGGCTGACAGACAGACAGACAGACACATGTACACACACACACACACACACACACACACACACACCAGTACCGTAGCCTGCGGGGGGGGGGGCAGCTGCCCCCTCCCCCGAGATTTTTATTGGAAAAAAGAAGAAAAAGCAAATTTTTGAATACATAGCGATGTTATTAAAATCGTTATTTACGTGACGATTCCTAGCATGCGCGATTTAAATTGATGGTTCACTAAAGTCAAAAGTGACTGTACTTACACTGACTCCTCGCCAATATGAACCTTATATCTCTATTGAACACTGGCTTAACTTTAAATAAAAATGTGTCCAGTTATAATTTGTAACTTTGCAGTGTAGCAAATTAAAAATTCTTTGTGAGGAAAAGTACAAAAGAAGTGCGCACATGCACTGTGCATTTTCCGCGAGTGGCAGTAGTCTTGAAAGCCTCCTTCATTTGAAGACAGCAAGTCGCAATAATGTCAGAGAGTGAAGCTCAAAAAAAAGACGGAAAAAGTCGTTCAACGTGAGGTCGCCTGCTGCATGCAGTGACTCCGAAGATGAGCTCGATCTCATTTACATCTTGTTCCTTATATTAAAACATTTCATGCTGATAAAACGGCAGATCTCTTTTTGGAATATTTGGTGGGCCTGAAAAACTATTAAACTAGGTACGCAGTTTAAGATCTACTCTTTGAAGATCCACTTTCAACTGTGTTCGACGTTGTCTTTGGTTAAAATGTTGTTTATCTCATTGCACTGACACTAGCGTTATTCCACAATTCATTTTGAAGCGACAGTTTGCTATGGAAAGAATGGCCCTGAATTTGTAAACAGAGCTGTACTTTCGACATCAAAATCCCAACTTCAAAATTTCATTATAATGATAATGACAAGGAGAATCTGTTGAGTTCACCTTGGGTTCCGTCAAAAAGGAGGGCCATAAAAGTTTTGGGAGTTGGGTAAAGAAAACAATTATTTTGTTGTGTTACTTATTTGAGAATGCACCATCCAATTTTTTTAATTTAAAAGTTGTTTTTTTGTTTTTCTTTGAATGTCACCCCTTTTCGGCAACTACTTTGAAAGATACGACATTAGGCCAGAAAAAATGAAAAGGCTGTTCAACCTACCCATATATTTTTTGGGTGATGGGCAATATATCCTCATGCGGACTTCGCATGTCATTAAAATGCACACTTTGTTTCAAAACTAAGGATATTTCTTTATATTTTCTGAATAGTACATGTAACAATATACATTTACATTGTAAGTCTATCCAAATTATATAATATCTTATGCAGTGGTTTACTTGGCTCTGATGATGCATACAAGCATGAATTGAGATTAAATTAAGCTGTTGCATATCCAATGTGCACTAAAAAGAATTGAGCAAAAGTTTACGACCATGGGAGTGTGCTGAGCAGTCATTGGGCCATCAAAAGTCTGAAAATCTTGAAATGTTTTGCTCTTTATTCGGGATTTTTGGAACCAAATTAAACTTCAGGAGAGGTCATTTACCAAGTGCACAACAAAATACACTTCCAGATAATATGTAATGCATAGCATAATTGTTTCAATTCTGGTATTTTAATACCATATTCAAGCATTGTAAGACTTTAAATTATGTCTATGGTTTGATATTTTATGCCTCTAAATGGCCTCCTACACGGTCTTATTTTCAATTTTTTCTCATTTGGAGCTGTCTCCTTCCAATCAGTAGCAATCAAGGCGATAATTTTCTTTCTCCCAAAACAAGATGGAAGGTGGCTGGCTAAGTACCTCCCTGTGATGTTAGAACTAATTAGAGACATCTCCTTATGCATGTGAAATCCACATCCTGTGTAAAATATTATTGTAGTTGGCTATCATTATTATTTTAATGCATCATTGTACCATGTAATTTTATATCTCCACTGTAGTGTAGGTAGGCTGTAGAAGGGATTGCTAAAAAAATGCTGACCTTCATTTGGCGGGGCTTTATATTTTTTGAGAGGATAGGGTGAGAGGAGCTACAAAATTGTTTAACCGTAAATTGTGTACATTTCCTAATTGTAGCTATGCAGACAAATTGCATGAGATAAATGTAGTATCAAGATGACACACACACACACACACACACACACACACACACACACACACTCACTAACTAACTATGTGGTATCTTTCTTATCTCTTGGCCACATCACTTTATATTAATTTTCTTTTTCATTATCTACTCCAACTTTCCCGTGCCCATTCCCCAAATGTTTACTCTCTCACTTTCTTTCTCTGTTTGTTTAGATTAATTGATAAGCCACTTCAGCACAGATATAACAGGATACGTACGAGTGTCAGGTCTTTTTTTCACATCTTGTCGACAAAGATAAATTAACATTACTTATTTGTTTTACACCACTGGCAATTTGTTTTTCTTTTTTTTCAGTTAATGTATAATTTTAGCTATATTTAATATTTACCTATTGAAAATCCCATTACACATATCTTGGAAAAGGTTCAATCATCTGATTAGCTAATATAACTACCTGTCTGAAAGCCGTTGATGATAATGTGTACACCAGCTTGATGTCCATGTGTAAAAAGTACAAGTAAACGCTACATACATCATTCAGTGTAGGATTTCCGAACAGTTTGATTGCCAGTCGGCCTTTTATGTTTCAGTAAAAAAATTGTGTGGTTCCGGTTACACTCAATTTTAGAATAGGTGGGGTAGGTAGATTTTTTATTGTATTTTATTGTATTTTTTTTTCTGTGTGAGTGTCTAGTTCAGGTTTTCCATTGTTTTCCAAATGGTCTCTGTGTTGTTTATTTCTTCCTATCAGATATACATCCATTATAGATCGGAAGAACAGTTTTAGAGTGTCTTTTTAAGTTGATGTCAGTTTCCGCATCCACTATTTCTCGTGAGACTTCACAATTTTTGGAATTTTATTTTTTTTCTCGAATACGTAAAAAAAGTTGAGAATCGGCAGTGAAGAGGTAGGTGGGGTCGGGTAACCGGAACCAAACAATTACTTTTTTTTAGGCCTAACAAAGATGAAGTCAAATAAGAACGTAGATAACGTAGACTGCTCATCAGAAATAAACTGTTTAAATCACTTTTGTTAAATACTATACTTTGTTCAAGAAATCTCCAACTCCTTGACTCTGTTCAAATCAAGGATTTAAATGAGGGGGTTACCGTACAAATTGTTTAAATCGAGGTCAAAATGTTATAAAAATTAAGCCATTTTAGAAACCATTATGGCTCCTGAATACTGTGTTAATCATGACGTCATGGGACTATAATATTGACGATTACCTGTATTATTTCAAAAGGAACGGGAACAAGCTTCCATGTGGCGAAGTTTGGAGAGATTAGAACTTTGAAATTGGTCCCCTAGATGAAAAAAAGTTCCAGTCACAGTCATCTGTATTTTACTTTGCGACTCATCTCCAATGCAATTTTAATAACAGGATAAACTAACAATAATCTGGTTTGAGATTGAAGCAACAGCTGAGTAGTTTTTACAGTGCTTAAAGTTCAACCAGAATATCTAATTTATTAACATATGTAAATAGGATACTATTCTTTTAAATAGATTCTATGTCGACGATGTCCTCACCGTGTTATCTAGTATTACAAATATTTCATACTTCACATGTTTGTTACTGATGTGGGTTTGAAAAAAGTGAGTAGGTGGGTGCGAGGTAGTCTCTTTTACTCTTGTTAAAAAACGTGGCTAAAACGTGCATTTCACAGCCCACGTACCGTCATTTGCCCACACGTAAAAGAGGAACGTATTTATCTCATTTCTTTATTTTAATTTTGTGTTTTTATATTCTCATTCACATCACTCCAATTTTATATCAGTTGCATTGGTTACCTGTTTCAGAACGTATTGCTTTTAAGATTTTAGTTCTTATTTTTAAATCCATTCATAGGCTTGGACCAATTTATCTTTCTGACATGATCATACTATATGTTCCACGTCGTAATTTAAGGTCAGCTGATCAGTTCAAACTCTGCCCCATTCGATCACGTACTAAGTCATATGGTGATCGTGCTTTTAGTGTTGCTGCTCCCACTCTCTGGAATAATCTCCCACTCAATATCCGTCAGTCACCTAACTTATCTGCTTTTAAATCTAATGTTAGAGTTTTTAAAACTGCTTTTAACTGATATTTGTATTGTATGATTTGCTTTCAGCGTCTTTGATCACATTTATTGTGGATACTGACGCTTTATAAATGAATTATTATTATTAAATTATTATTATTCACTGCAGTTTAATGCGTGGTTATCTATGGTTATCTAGTCAGGTCTCAAGTTAAGGACCAGTTCGTATTAGGATTAAAATCTATGCGTGTGAAAAACAGTTGTCTGACAAAGCTGTAGAAAAATTGGTCCAAAACAAAGGAAGAATTGTATATAACCTTAATGCGTTATTGAAAATATAAAACAAATGCGAGAAACTGGAATTGAAACCCTGGCCTTTAAGTTTAGCATCACCCCCCCCCCCCGCATAAACAATGGGATTAATTTGCATCGCCTCTGCTCAAAAATGACGCCCTTCACATCACTAAATCTTCGTAGAAATACACCTCAACAACGAAAGTGAAGGCGGTATCTATTAAAGGGAACATCACTCCGAAGTATTTTCGTAAACTATCGGTTCTGGTGAGTCTTTTCATAATTTCACATCACATAAATATCGTGCGATTACCAAGAAACACATTAAATTGAATCTTGTTTCACATGCATTGTTCTGTCTTAGCAGTGATCCAGTGTTGATAACGCCCACAGACAATGTGTTACTTATCTGTGCTAGGCCTCATGGGTGTCAGCAGATATGCATTTTTATGAGATGAACAGTAAATATTCACGACTACCAATTAAGTTAGTCATGAATATGTATTGCTCATATAATACATATGCACATATATTTCCCATGAGTCAATGCTGGACAATGAATGTGAAATATATTTCAATTTGCTGGTTTTTTTGCAACTGCACGCAATCTGTGTGATGTGAAATTACGAAATGACTCTCCAGAATCCAAACACTTTTTTCCTGATGTTGCATTCCCTTTAGAGTGTCCATATGGATGACAAGTTGGTATTTATTTTGGCTTTTTAATTTATAAAACAGCCTTGCTATAATATGATTCTACTTGGAAATACAATATTTATTATACAAAAGGGTTTGAAGCTGTTTCAGTGGAAAAAAAGTCCGGGTGATATCTTATAACCAAATACCCTATGTGTAGGGAAATTGTTTTGTGTCTTGTCTTGTCTTGTCTTGCCTTGCCTTGTGTTGTATTGTATTGTATTGTATTGTATTGTATTGTATTGTATTGTATTGTATTGTATTGTATTGTATTGTATTGCATTGTATTGAATTGTCTTAAGTTCTTGCCATGGCTTGTTCTATACCATTCAATTGTATCTGAATGATATGTGCATAGTGGCTACAAAGACAGTTAGGTACATTTATAACTTTTACAACAAAGTTTATTGAGTGACAAAAAATCACTGTAGTGTCCATTTTAAACACACAGATATTAATATTTGTGTTCTGTAAGAATTCACTATTAATCTAGTGTGACTCTATTTGACTGAAATCTTAGCTACACATCATACTAAGTTATTGTTATCATAAATTACTTGGGACATTTCCTCATAAATTGTTCATAATTTTTAAAAAGTCTATCCATAATTTTATAATTAATTATATTACAATATTAATAAATGTTTACACTGCATACACTAAACAACTATGATTTTACTATGTCAAGTAATTTTTTGATATTTACATTTGCTGTCAATTCTTGGTCAATTTGTAACAAAAAACATTTCATCTCATCTCATTGATATACATAAAAGTTGTTTCTCTTCACTGGCATGTTGAAATGAAATCATATAGCCTGTACATTATTAGGAAAGATGGTATACAATAGTAAATGATATACCCTGTACAATCTATTCTGAAAGATGGTATACAATGGTAAGTGATATACCCTGTACAATCTATTCTGAAAGATGGTATACAATGGTAAGTAATATACGATGTACATTCTATTCTGAAAGATGGTATACAATGATAAGTGATATACACTGTACATTCTATTCTGAAAGATGGTATACAATGGTAAGTAATATACCCTGTACATCTATTCTGAAAGATGGTATACAATGGTAAGTAATATACGATGTACATTCTATTCTGAAAGATGGTATACAATGGTAAGTGATATACCCTGTACAATCTATTCTGAAAGATGGTATACAATGGTAAGTAATATACGATGTACATTCTATTCTGAAAGATGGTATACAATGGTAAGTGATATACCCTGTACAATCTATTCTGAAAGATGGTATACAATGGTAAGTAATATACGATGTACATTCTATTCTGAAAGATGGTATACAATGATAAGTGATATACCCTGTACAATCTATTCTGAAAGATGGTATACAATGATAAGTGATATACCCTGTACAATCTATTCTGAAAGATGGTATACAATGATAAGTGATATACCCTGTACAATCTATTCTGAAAGATGGTATACAATGGTAAACAATATACCCTGTACAATCTATTCTGAAAGATGGTATACAATGGTGAGTGATATACCCTGTACATCTATTCTGAAACATGGTATACAATGGTAAGTGATATACCCTGTACAATCTATTCTGAAACATGGTATACAATGGTAAACAATATACCCTGTACAATCTATTCTGAAAGATGGTATACAATGATAAGTGATATACCCTGTACATCTATTCTGAAAGATGGCATACAATGATAAGTGCTATACCCTGTACAATCTATTCTGAAAGATGGCATACAATGATAAGTGCTATACCCTGTACAATCTATTCTGAAAGATGGTATACAATGATAAGTGACATACCCTGTACAATCTATTCTGAAACATGGTATACAATGGTAAACAATATACCCTGTACAATCTATTCTGAAAGATGGTATACAATGGTGAGTGACATACCCTGTACAATCTATTCTGAAACATGGTATACAATGGTAAACAATATACCCTGTACAATCTATTCTGAAAGATGGTATACAATGGTAAACAATATACCCTGTACAATCTATTCTGAAAGATGGTATACAATGGTAAACAATATACCCTGTACAATCTATTCTGAAAGATGGTATACAATGGTGAGTGACATACCCTGTACAATCTATTCTGAAACATGGTATACAATGATAAGTGATATACCCTGTACATCTATTCTGAAAGATGGCATACAATGATAAGTGATATACCCTGTACAATCTATTCTGAAAGATGGTATACAATGGTGAGTGATATACCCTGTACATCTATTCTGAAACATGGTATACAATGGTAAGTGATATACCCTGTACAATCTATTCTGAAACATGGTATACAATGGTAAACAATATACCCTGTACAATCTATTCTGAAAGATGGTATACAATGATAAGTGATATACCCTGTACATCTATTCTGAAAGATGGCATACAATGATAAGTGCTATACCCTGTACAATCTATTCTGAAAGATGGCATACAATGATAAGTGCTATACCCTGTACAATCTATTCTGAAAGATGGTATACAATGATAAGTGACATACCCTGTACAATCTATTCTGAAACATGGTATACAATGGTAAACAATATACCCTGTACAATCTATTCTGAAAGATGGTATACAATGGTGAGTGACATACCCTGTACAATCTATTCTGAAACATGGTATACAATGGTAAACAATATACCCTGTACAATCTATTCTGAAAGATGGTATACAATGGTAAACAATATACCCTGTACAATCTATTCTGAAAGATGGTATACAATGGTGAGTGACATACCCTGTACAATCTATTCTGAAACATGGTATACAATGATAAGTGATATACCCTGTACATCTATTCTGAAAGATGGCATACAATGATAAGTGCTATACCCTGTACAATCTATTCTGAAAGATGGCATACAATGATAAGTGCTATACCCTGTACAATCTATTCTGAAAGATGGTATACAATGATAAGTGCTATACCCTGTACAATCTATTCTGAAAGATGGTATACAATGGTAAGTGATATACCCTGTACAATCTATTCTGAAAGATGGTATACAATGATAAGTGATATACCCTGTACATCTATTCTGAAAGATGGTATACAATGGTAAGTAATATACCCTGTACATCTATTCTGAAAGATGGTATACAATGGTAAGTGATATACCCTGTACATCTATTCTGAAAGATGGTATACAATGGTAAGTGATATACCCTGTACAATCTATTCTGAAACATGGTATACAATGGTAAACAATATACCCTTTACTATAATTTGAGATTGATAATTTACAACAATAAGAACAATTGAGAACCATTACACCATAACTCTCTGTAAAACACTTTGTGAGAAATAATGCAAAACATAGTCAGAATGTATGAGTTGATGTTAGTACAAAATGACATCAATATTATCATCTTTATTGCCCATAACTCTTCTAACAACTTATAAATAACAAGCAAATCAGTACGTGATAACCAAGTATACTTTGACAATGACACTTTAAAACAATTTAGTACAGCAAATAGCACCATAGCCATCTGTGAAATACAGATACCATCCCTGTGTCTCTAACTGGCCTTCTTTACCAGAGAGATGCACACTGTAAAAATTATGAGGTCCTTTCCCGAGGAATGGTAGTACTCCTCTCAGGTTGCCATGGTTACTGTACCAGTATAGGTATTCTTTGTAGAAGGTATCCTCTTCCTCATTAAGGGTTACAGCCACTACAAACCCAACTGTAGAAGAGAAACAAAGTCAAATATGTCAAGTTGTTAACTTGCCATTGGAACAATTTGATATCTTTGTTTAGTTAATTACGAGTGACATAAGGGGCCTTGTCATTATGAGTTAAAGTTGAGTAGTTACACAATCCTTATGATACGAGTATTTTCCAGCTGAATGAAGAAAATATTGGCAAATAATTATTGAATATATTTACTTTTTGGTCATAGTAGAAACTATGTAACTTGAACTTCATGAATGAACAGCTGGACGGGTTTCTATGTCTCAAAATCAAGGCTCAGAAAATCAAAATGATGGATTTGAAAGTTTACTAATAGTTTACATAAAAAATATTTAATCATCTGAAATGATTGTTTGGTTACGAGCTAGCTGACATCACAGTTTCCTCAGCTACCTAGCAACTGTGAACTATAGGTGGCGCTCTCACCTTCCTCACTTATATAATGTGCTTCTTTGGCTATTCCTCCAATGTCAACTTCAGTTGTTACATTCAAAGGTGCAGGTCCTTCATCACTGGTGACAAAAACGAAACTAAGATTTATAAATTAAACACAAAACATAATATTTTATCAAACATGATTTCACTTTTTCAATATTGATCTTATCATCTTAGCATTAAACAGACAAGTATGTACAGATTTAACCACCCATTTGTTGTAATATTTCCTCTCATTATTTTTCATGAATATAAAACTTTACATTCTATCATTTAAAGGTATTTTGAATATTTGAGTTACATTTACAACCCTTGCAACAGTTGTCCAGAAATGCTGCTGATAAGAACGTCGTTGTATCAGTGGTAGTTAATTAAAACTGACTTTGTAGCTGCCGAAAAATTGTCTCCTTATCACACAATATCAAGCAGACATATATTGATACAAAATAACATTGAGTGCCTCTGATGTAAGTTCTTGCCATGTTCTTCTCTGCTTTGTTATGTCTGTGAAAGTTAGTCACACTGCCATATACCATACCACTAATTTTCACAGACATAAAACAAACTGATAAAGCCATACTGTGAATCTACATCTGAGGCACTCTCTATTGTTTTTGCATCAATGTATGTTTGATATTGTAACAAAGAGAACTTAGACTTTTCAGCACCTTCAAATCCAGTTTTAAGAGTCCACCACTGATAAAATGACATTATGATCAGCAGCATTTTGAGACAACTGTTGCAAGGGTTGTAATACACATTACAAAGAAGTGATCACTACAAACTACCCATACCTGTTTTGACATGATCTATCAAGTAGATAGACTTTGGTGTCAGCAGTAAACACCAGTCTGTACAAATCCACTTCCTGGCCACTGGGATCCAATCTTGTAATCTTCCTAGATGCCAACACATCGATGTTTTGCAGTTCTTTGTTCAACCATTGGCCAGATAAGTCATTGTGACTGTCAAGTTTGTTGAAGGTGACTTCAACGGAGAGCAAAGTGGGGGCATCCAGGAGAACCAGTGCTGTCTCTGTTCGTATAAAGATGGTGTTGTAGCCTGCCACTAACTGTCTGGGTTGAAATAAGTCCACTGAATTCCACTTCCCATCATGCTTCATATCATGTGCTACAACTCTGTCAAGGTCAAAGGTCACAAATCAAGAATGGATTTTTATAAAGATTCTAGAAAATGATATGATGATGATACAGATTGGTGTCTGTAAAGCTAATACCATACATGTTAGCCAGGAGACATTGGAGCGGTACTTTAACATTTACAACAAATTACTGTAATCACATAGTTATAATATTTTCTATCTTTGTGTACATACTGTAACTGGAACTTTTCCAATTTCTAAAGTCATAACTTTTGATTGAATATTCCTTTTATCTTACTTCTTTTTCTTTAAAGGGACACAAGCTGAGTTGAAATGTTTTTGGGGTCTAATATTTACTCCATAGTAAAAGGTACTCACAGTATTCTATTTACTAATTTCTACTTAAACTAAAACTGAACTCAAACCTGGTATTAGGATGTAACTTATAAATGATCCAATTACACAATTATTCATTTTCTGATTTCTAACTCTTAACACAACCTTCCATGAAATAATGATTTGAAATCACCATTTTCTCACCTTCCCATTTCATCAACACCATCAACACCATCTATAATCAAACCAAACAGTAGACTACCAGTACCATGTGACAATCTGTATGGTTTACCACCATCTGGAAATGGTAGGCTGACGGTTTTCAACACAGATCCATGTTCATCAAAAGCTGTAACACTAATAATGACAAATAGAATCAATACCAGTATTAGAAAAAATACACTGTGGGGGCACTAGATTTTTAAAATTTTAAAATTCATATATATTTAATATACATTTACTCTTAAGGGTATTATCAGCCATTGATACGTTTATAAAATTAAATGTACTATTGTCCATTCAGACTGTTAAACTTTTCTCTTTAGAAAAGTCTATTTTGTTGTTGCCATTTTCGACTCTTTTCATATATCACCATATATCATATCATAACATTTCCTTTATGTGCGTAAATTTGTAGATCGGTTTTGGAGAAAATGTATGAATATAATCAACCAATTGTATAGAATCAAGGTACGGCTGCTGTGGAAGCACATTGTGTATGGATACAGAATATATTGTAAGACTTTTGATGTATTTAATTTAATTTTGATGGTGGCGATGTGTGCTGTGTATATAGCAGGAATTTGGAAAGAAGAGACATTGAAACAAATATTTAAGAGAAGAAATATTTGATATCAATTATACTAAGAAGAACAAAATATTGAAAGAGTTTGACTTTGTAAGCTGCTTGTGGAAATATTACGTTGAAGGGATATAAAGTCAACTTTTGAAGAAAAAATCATAACAAATAGAATAAAATGATTGTACTCAAATCTCTCTTCATGGAGAGGCATCATAACATCTCACAGGAGAGTCTATCTAACCTCACAGTGGAGTCTATTTAACCTCACAGTGGAGTCTATCTAACCTCACAGTGGAGTCTATTTAACCTCACAGTGGGGTCTATCTAACCTCACAGTGGCATCTCACCTCACAGTGAAGTCTAATCTCACCATGGAGTTTAACCACAGGAGAGTCTCACCTCACAGTGGCATCTCACCTCACAGTGAAGTCTAATCTCACCATGGAGTTTAACCACAGGAGAGTCTCACCTCACAATGGCATTTCAACTCACAGTGGAGTCTAATCTTGCACAGGTGTTCAACCTCACAAGTGTCTAACAAAGTTGTCTAATCTCACAGAAGTCTTACCTTACAGAGGACTAACTTCACAGAAGGTTTACCTTACAGAGGACTAAGTGTAGAACCTCACAGAGGGTGTTTTAACCTCATAGAGGTAAAGAATTTCCTATGCCTATATATGCCTATACTGTGTTGTTTTAACAATATACAGAAAAATTAAATATATGCTCACACTTACCCAAGACTTGATGATTTATAGATCTTCTGTCCGACACAAATCACATTGACATCTTGGTGTTTAGGATAGCTACAGTGTGTCAATGGTATTGTGGACTTCTCATACAGAGAAGGACTACTACAATCCTCAACAAAATAAATAACTGGCTTGGAGAATGTTTCAAAACTTGACATATCTAAAAACTAATCAAAAGTCATTGTAATTATTACAAGGTGCACAGTCTTTAACTTTGTGTCTCTTACAACAGAATTCTTAATTCTTTGGACATTTTACTGGGCACACATACGTTTTTTTATGAGCAAGACAACATTAGAAGTAATTGGATATGAGATCCTTATCTACGCTGACCAATCATCCCCACTGAGTGGTAACATAATAACAGCTCACACACACACAGTCTGGTACTGAGATACAATTAGAACTGAAGTGTTGGTGAAACAAGCCACCAGACTGAACTTCACCCAATGTCTACATTCTAAACACACTGTTCCTACTTATCAAAGCTGACCAAAGAAACAAAGAAATGCAAAAGAATCTTCACTACACAGCATTCGGATTATACACTAGCGTTATCTTCATTACGACTTTAATAGTATGAAGGTAATGCTAGTGTACAATCGGAATACGACTGTCAGGAACTAGACTAGGAACAAGTTATAAATGGATGTAGTGAAGTTTTATTTCTTTATTACACTGATCTTAAAATGTCGATGTTGAGTAAACTTCTGTGGCTTTACCAAAACTTCAGTTGCTCTGTGTATGTCTTGGTAGCTGACTGCGTGTGTGTGTGTGTGGCTATAGTGTCACTCAGTGGGGATGACTGGTCAGCTTTGATAAGTAGGAACAGTGTGTTTAGAATGTAGACATTGAATGAAGTTCAGTCTGGTGGCTTGTTTCATCAACACTTCAGTTCCAATCGTATCTCAGTACCAGACCGTGTGTGTGTGTGTGTGTGTGTGTGTGTGTATATGTGTGTGTGTTTGTGTGAGAGAGAGAGAGAGAGAGAGAGAGAGAGAGAGAGAGAGAGAGAGAGAGAGAGAGAGAGAGAGAGAGAGAGAGAGAGAGAGAGAGAGAGAGAGAGAGAGAGAGAGAGAGAGAGAGAGAGAGAGAGAGAGAGAGAGAGAGAGAGAGAGAGAGAGAGAGAGAGAGAGTGAGTTGTTATTGTGTCATCACTCAGTGGGGATGATTGGTCAGCATTGATAAGGATCTCATATCCAATTACTTCTAATGTTGTCTTGCTCATAAAAAAAACCCAGTAAACCGTCCAATGAATTAAGAATTCTGTAGTAATTGTTCCTTCAGTTTCATTTTTAAAATATTCTTATGACATGGAAACATGGTGCATTCTGTGAAGTAATTGATAGAGTTCTCATCAGGATTATGCATAGGGTATCGACATGACATGACATATTCAGTTTTCATGTACCACAGCATTTGAGGAAAATAGTGTCAATGGCACTGCAACACAACTGTAGTCTATGTGTCATTTTGCTATCCTTTTCATTTTAACAACTTGCCAACTACCACATAGTATTTTACAAATTTCAGTTGTATCTTTCGAAATGAAAAAATGTCTGGTGACTTACTATAAGTGTGTCAGCATTGGGAATTCCATTCTTGTGAGATGCATTCACCATGACAAGTACAGTAGCTTCTCCATAATATGCCACGTTTACGAGGCGAATGTTAAACTTATCCAGATTTTTATGTCTTCTTCCTTTTTTATCTCCGTCAGCTTTTTCACCACAGACACACGGATAAGATGCAAAGACATGCTGGACAAATATACAGAAATAATGGATTATTATGAGTTGTCAAAGATGAATATTTTCATATCAAAGACCCGCTGAAACATTACAAACATACTCAGTAACACTTATTACTTACACTTCTTTTAGACTTGGTACTCATATTACATACCTATATCCCATATTTCATAACACCAGATACACATCATTTGATTTGAAACCTGGTCAGGTATAGTCTTAATGGCACCATCAAGGAAATGTTCAAACACTTGCCAATGCTAATTCAAAACTGTTATTTAGATAGAAGCAATGCTATGAGCTCTGTGAGGAGAGTGTAATACATACAACAACTCAACACTATAGAAGCAATGCTATGAGCTCTGTGAGGATAGTGTAATACATACAACAACTCAACACTATAGAAGCAATGCTATGAGCTCTGTGAGGATAGTGTAATACATACAACAACTCAACACTATAGAAGCAATGCTATGAGCTCTGTGAGGATAGTGTAATACATACAACAACTCAACACTATAGAAGCAATGCTATGAGCTCTGTAAGGATAGTGTAATACATACAACAACTCAACACTATAGAAGCAATGCTATGAGCTCTGTGAGGATAGTGTAATACATACAACAACTCAACACTATAGAAGCAATGCTATGAGCTCTGTGAGGATAGTGTAATACATACAACAACTCAACACTATAGAAGCAATGCTATGAGTTCTGTGAGGATAGTGTAATACATACAACAACTCAACACTATAGTAGCAATGCTATAAGCTCTGTAAGGATAGTGTAATACATACAACAACTCAACACTATAGTAGCAATGCTATGAGTTCTGTAAGGATAGTGTAATACATACAACAACTCAACACTATAGAAGCAATGCTATGAGTTCTGTGAGGATAGTGTAATACATACAACAACTCAACACTATAGTAGCAATGCTATGAGTTCTGTAAGGATAGTGTAATACATACAACAACTCAACACTATAGAAGCAATGCTATGAGTTCTGTGAGGATAGTGTAATACATACAACAACTCAACACTATACAATAAAATTGTCATCATTAACTAATATTGTGTTGACTATAATGTTAAATCAGAATTACTACTTACAGAATAATTCAAGTCCCATCCTCTTTCATAATGTTCTTCGAATTTCTTCTTTCTTTCTTCAAAGTTGGATATGACAACATTTTTCTTCTTCTTGATCTCATCATACACAAACTTCTTTAGAATAAGTTTCCCTTCATCACAATCCTTTCTTGCTTGCTTTAGGAGTTCCTGCAAGGGATTATATAATATTCATAAATTTAGCTGTCTAAAACAGTAGAACTCCTCTAAATCTTGTTTGATTTTCAAGCAGTTTGCTAAAAAATGTCCACTTCTAATAAAAGTGGATACTGACTAGACTTTGACCTTCCACAATGACATACCAAATAAAAACCGGTGATATCCAAAGGACGACTGCATGCATAGTTTGGCATTTATTTGAAATAAAAGAAACCCTACCTGAGACAAAGACCTAGCTAGCAATCCTCAAATAATTAACAGCACGGAACAATACAAATCTTTTTCTTGTCTGTGAATTAACCTTTGCCCCCCCCCCCCCCCCCCCCCCCCCCTTCCAAGCTCCAGCTCTTTGACCCCTTGCATTTTGCTGCCAAGTCCAGCTGAAGCCTGGTCTGATTTATAGTCTTATTTGTACTTGTTTATTTCAAAGGTGACATCGTTTCATACTAGATTCATGATTGTTGGACAGGTGTTTTGTTAAACTATAAGATATGTCATGTTGTTTAGCCCTATCAGGTTTCTAAACCTCTGATAGCTCATAGCATGGCATGAATGTCATTGACAGTATCTTACAGACTAGTGTTCTGTTTATTTTTACTTTCCCTTGCCAAGATACCTACCTCCCTCAACTTTTGTCTTATCATCTTTCGTAAGTTGAGTTGATAGAACTGTTCTGGACTTCTCCACTGCATGTAGAATGCTTGGTTGCAACAGCCATGACTTTCCAATTGTTGGACAGATACAAGATTTACAGTGACATGACGGGTAGAATCAGAGTAAACACAATATGGTACAGGGAGTTGGTCCTCACACCCTGTCAAAATAATATAGAAACAAACTTTAAAAAAAATATTTTCATTTCAGATTGAAATTTGTGAGATATTGTTCAGCCCTATCAGGCTTCTAAACCTGTGGTAGCTGATAGCATGTGGCACTAGCATGAATGTTGTCTTTTACAAACTAAAATGGTTGAAGAATGCAATGATAAATAAGGCAAATAAAATTGAAAGATTAAGTGCTACATGTATATGGTTGTCATGTTTTAAAACCTAGAAAAAACCCAGCTTTCTTGTATTTGCGTTAACAAATTTAGCATATACCTGAATTGTCAATGTTTCTGAAATCTTTAATACAAATTAGCATAATTCTGAAATGTCAGACAGCAATAATTCAACATAACTTCTCTTTTACTACCTTGCATATTTGTGGTGCATTTGTCATTTCTAAAATAGTGGAGACGTCTTTACAAATATCTGAAGTTATAGGCTTGATGTGATTAACACTATAGGTTGGAAGATACAACTTTCGCTGGGTATGAAATATGACAAATCCAATACTGTGGAGAATACCATCAAGTCTTGCATACACCTTACCATAGGTGATATGTTTGTGGTTTATTACTGGTTGTTTGTGGTTTATTACTGGTTGTTTATTACTGGTTGTTTCAAAACAAACATAACATTCAGAATTGTATAATTACCAAACACAATAATACAACTCAAATAATGGCACTAACTACAAAATATGGATGGATATACAAAGTCAATTTGGCCACATTTAACATCTTCCAGAATAATTATTGATACATGGTATCTCTCTACAATACAAATCAATTTCATTTCAATATATCTAAAGTCAAGTGAGACAAAGAAAAATGAGAAACAATCTAACATTTTACATGTGAGTGAGTGAGTGAGTGTGTGTGTGTGTGTGTGTGTGTGTGTGTGTGTGTATGTATGTATGTATGTGTGTGCATGTGTGTGTGTGTGCATGTGTGCATGTATGTGTGTGTGCTATTAGTGTTCATAGTTATAATTATTATGAAAGTCAATTCAAGTTAAGTTAGGGCCCAACTGACTTTCTAGACCTACCTTACTTTCATCATAGCTATACTAAAGTTAATTGTTCAACTTACAAAAGAACTCTGATGTTGAGGGTGATGTAAGCCATGGTTCACTGACACTTGGTGTATGGGCAATGCATACTGATCTGTTAGGATGCAAACAGAGATAAACTATTATCTTGATGAAATGTCTTAGATATAGATGGAAATAAACATCATCAATATTGCCAGTGAAAACAACTTCACTTTATACATATGCAGAAATACATACTTATGATGACAATTCTAGTGGCAGCCAGGGCTGACGTCATGGATGAGAAATGGGTATTTGCTTTGGATTTTTAATTACCGGTAATAGCAAAATGCTTTCTTGTTTTCCTTCTTGAAAAAACAAAGTTAAACAGCATACAGCAAGCCCATTTTTGTAACTCAATAGATTGCAACAAAATAAAACTTGTCATACATGTGTAAAAAGTTTTGAAATTGTACATAAGGAAGTGATTTGTAAACAAATTAGGTAAAGACAAATAATCCCAATGTCATGATCAGTTCTGTGCATGCATTTGTCATTTCCCCAGATATTACAAAGAGTAACACTGAAGTAAAGCACGTTCCCTATGTGCTACACTTGTTTACAGCATTGATATCAAGTGTAAAAAGTATACTCTTTCAATAGGTTTATTTACAAGCCTAGCATGTGGCCTTTCTAATGTGGTCCATTAGCAAATGAAACAGTATACCTTTACACTTGATATGGATGCTATAAATGATTGTGATACTTACAGAAAACACTTTTCTTTTAACTAAATATCACCACCAATCAATACAATGTGATTAAAAGTGATTACGAGTTTTGGTTGGTACATCTTTGGCCATTGGGGGCCATGATTTACTCAGTGTCTGGGGCAACTCACCCATCATATGGATCCAACAGAATGCCTCTCATCGATGGAAGGTTTAGGTAGATATCACCTGTCAAGTATCCTTCATCATTAATATGCAGGTTGAGGAGCTCACTCTGCTTATCAGCAACAATATTCACACTAAAATGAAAGATACAAATTGATCATTTTTGGTACATTTTATGAATTCATAATTAAAAGATTATTATGCACATGTAGTTGTGTTCTTGTATAACATATGGACAAAAATTGACAATGGTATTGCAGCACAACTGATATTGTTAATAAGTAAAAAACACTGTTTCCCAAATGTACTAATTATCAATCTAATCAGCTCATTTGGAAATATTCTTCCAACACTCTAAGTAACTTCCCTATAATTAAATTGGTAACTGCTCTAGCTGTTGTTGAAGTGGTCCTGTTTGATCAAGTCCTATTTGGATCCTTATTTGCATATTAAGAATCACACATTGGAGACATTTATTATCCGGAGGAGCAGCCTTGTCAAATATCAACTGATAGTGAATTTATTTGTTTAAGATCTTTTGACTAAAAATGCCCTTTCTTTTAAATCAATTAATTTGCTGTTACCTTTTTTGACTGATGATTGGAAATGTGAACTGTCTCCTCCACAGCAAGGGTATAGCACAAATCGATTTGTGTGTTTGTTGGACAGCTGTAACTAAAGGCTGTACAATGCTGGATCTTGACGCATTACGTATTTGTCTTGCAGGAAAGCCATGAGGATGACTAATCCCATCACAACTGAAATCAAAAGAGAATTAGCCATTACGAGATGAAGCCATAAGCCAAGCAGGTGGGGTTTCACAAGTAAACAATGTTATTATACCTGACTTGCTGACTCACCAAGTCGGGGTTGTAGCAAATGGACGGCGAATGGGGGAAAACCGTCATGTATAATTGACAGAATTGAAGAGAAATGGGATAAATCATGAAGACAACCAACTTTACTATATTTTCCATTTAATCATGTCTGCTGTGTGTCTAAAAGATGTCACTGCATATTTCCGGGACTGCTACAAGTATGTATGCAACTGAACCACAAAGAATGAAAAACAAAAAAACATGAAATGATTTAGAAATATTGCAAATTAGGACCTTTTCTTTCTTATTATATCTGAATGTCTATGAATCTGTTACATGCAAAACATATGTACCCCAATAGTATCTCATCTTTGTGTCAGGTTTGTTACATGCAACACACATGTATCCCTATAGTATCTGACCTTTGTGCCAGGTTTCATGAAAATCAATATATACAAGGACCATGATTTGAAAATCTAAGTAGCATAATTAGTCATCCCAAATTTATGAAATTTTTTATTGGGCTTTTGAAATCATCACAGAAAATGTGTTCACCATATTGTTGTTGAGGAAAATCTCAATCAACCCTGTCTATGTTCTTTCTTTGACGAAATCACCAATAAATGAATATGAATATGAATATGAATATGAATATGAATATGAATATGAATATGAAATACCACCTTACCATGCTGAGTACGATCTAAGTGCATGCAGTGATTCTGTACCCATCCCCAACATTGCCAACACAAATGCATAGTATAAATTCAGACCCTGGAACATGACTTGATTCTTCATTAACTTCTCCAGTTTGTTTTTAGCTTCATGTAACCATGCACAACTCTCATCTTCATCTGATTTGATGGAAGGATCTAGAATAGTAACAGTTCAAAATTATCAAGTCAATCCTTCACAATTATTTTGTTAATCAAACTTCAAACGTATATATTATTATTATTATCACTTTATTTCTGATTATAGAAACTAATCCATAGCAAAACAAACAACAGACAAAACACATTAAAATAGACGCTTACTCCAAATACTCCACAAAGCACTGTGTGTTAATACTGAAAGAGATAAAACAGCAACCTCAAACGGGTTACTTGAGAAATGCAATCTGCTTAGAAAGCTAAGAGATTTTTTCCTAATGATTTCATCAAAGGTTAAAATCGAAAAGTTGACAAACATTGCGTTATTGCTCTGAATAAAAGAATGTTTAACGCCCAACAATTTACGGAAAACCTGTGAGTAAAGCTCTCTTGGCTAGATTAAAAGTATTTACAGAGAAAATACTCCACAAATAAGAACAATAAGGAATATCACAAAGGACAGAAAACAAGTGACATTTAACAGGGAGGGACACAAATTTAAAGTCACGAATTAGAGCATTACCTCTGACATAAAAAATATATTGCATGGTAGGTTTAAGAAAAGGTTAGGAAAAAAAATGTCGTCACAGGTTTCAAAATTTTGGTAAGTACTGCAGAAATTACTGTTTTTTGTATATACATAGAACAAAAAAATGAATAACACTTTTGACAACTTTATTGTCAGTCAAAGTAAGATGTATCATTTGTCATTCACTTTGTTTCATTTTTTACTTAAAATGTTTGATGAAAGTGCCATGACCTGCTTGTACAGGATTATCTCCTACATAGTGTAAAAGACAGCAAACTTACCTGTACTCATACCAGCATGAAAACAAAGGAATGCTTCTACTGCAGCACAAGTCACCTCTGGAGGGCAGTCTTTGGGTGATGCCATCACAGCACTCCATGCACTGCATGAATTGACAGCTCTCGTTTTGTTCATTAATCTGAAATACATGAAGTGTGTATCAAAATACACATTAGTCTCCCCTCCTTGACTCAATCCACCAATCAACTGACATCTACTGGGGTGATACGCTTTGAAGATACAATGTATGTTATTCATGTTTGATACATAGTTATGTTCTAATGTTTCTATAAATAATAACAGAGTAATTATACAATCTATCCTACTGGACTTGTCTGTTGTTTTGAGTGCATACAGTTTCACACTTCGGGCTGACTGATGATCTAGACTCTAGAGATAGGTGGTTGGTGACATGTGACTGACCATTGATCATATACTGCAGCAGTTAGCATAAATGACTGCATCACATAGTAATCCTGCAACCTAACAAATGCACTGCAGCTCACTTACCCTTGATCCCATGCTGCAGCAGCTAGTATCAATGACTGCAGCACCAACAAATCATGTGACTTCACTGATCCACCTGCACTGCAGCTTACTTCCGCAGCTTGGCGGTAACATTTTGCTGCAGCGGTAGGATCGCCAAACATAGCATACATCAAACCAGAATCATTCAAATACATGGCTTTCTGTAGGTACGGTTCATATGACTTCATTTTCTTCATGTCAGCTGAAATGTATTATTCACAAAAACTACTATTAAAAAAAAAGCTGAAAATTCTGACTCAGTGCTCTCCCCATGAAATATGAAGCACAGTGGCTCATTTGCAAAATATTTACATAATTTGTTTGCATATCATTAACATATCATTTGCATGTCATATTGGGCAATCAGAAATCTAACCCATAAAGTTTGAGCTGCAACTTCTAATAGTAAATACAGACATACCGAGAGTAAACCCTTATTTATCTACCTATATAAACTAATGCATTCACAAATTTATGGAATAACACTGTATACAGATAACTGATGGCTTATTTTATGTAACCACTTGTTGAACATTTTTAATTCTGCCAGAGATTCTATACAATGGATCATGCTGTGAAAGTGGGTAAAAATTTGGATAAATTTTAAATTTCTTAAATTGTATGTTTTAAATTTTACTGTCGATGATCCCAGGGCACTCAGATAGATTTTATTTTGAAGTGTTTCTACAATGCCTTTGAAAGAAACTTAATTACAGTATTACTGACCCATTGACATATATACCTTCTGTGACTATAAGGTGTTTACTGTACAACTACTGGTACATCAAGACTGTATGATACATAGACTAAAATATTCATCATTGTACTCCACACATAGAACAAAGATCAGCCTCAAAGACTGCCCTCAACCAGGAATCTTTACATAATATATATTAAATGCTGTAGTGCTGTCACAGTGGCACATATATAGCATACATCATTAGTAGTAGGCTAGTCCTATCCTTCATAGAATCTCAAGATCTCTCTTTACATCTAGCTCAATGAGGTCCTGCAATGGAATTTTAAATTGCCACTCACACAGTCATTAACACCATGTCTGTGTCAATAAATCACAAAATTCCACCCAATAATAAGTTAGTGCTTATTTTGGGTAGTTATACATAGTGTCCAAATATGGTAGCTTGTCATTATCGTAAACCACAGCCTCTTTTATGCACCGTCCAAAACACACCGCCCAGAGGTGCGTTATTTCGTAGTATCGTGGAAGAAATAAGAACCTTGGTTTGCGAGAATGAGCTTTGTCAGATCAGGATGCTACTTATAAAGTTTGCATCATTCTAACAGTTGGGAGTTTACTCATTTGCATAAGCAGCTTTTGGTTCTTCATTATTTCTCATTCAGCTAGACGGGGTGAAGAGATGATTCAATGCCATGGGTAGCATCTAGACTACATTATAGTAGTACATGTAAATACTACAGAATATAAAATTGCTGACCTGATACAGGGTTGATTTTCTCAGCTGCGTGACACAACATCTGTGATGCCTGAGGTAAATGTCCTCTAGCCCACCATACATATGCCAATGCAATGTCAAAGAGATGTTCTATTAGTCTTGGGTACCTACAAATGATCCAATCAAGTAGGAAACTACATGAACTCTTTGTAGTAATATATATGCAGACTTGAAGATAGCATTGTACAACGGCTGCCATTTTGAATAGCACTCAGAGAGATAAAAAAGAAAGAAAAAGGGAACTTTTAAAATTTTCAGTCATCAGACCTGACTGGTGTTGTTTTTCTCTGACTAATAGGCCAGGCCACCCATACTTAATTTTACGTTCCTCATTGTAAACCCTTTAAAAACAAATTTTAAAAAGTAAGAGTATGAGTACATGTAAGTGATACTTTCATTTACTTCATACTTTAACAGTCTGACTGACTTACAACTGATAATTAAAGTCGGAAGGAAACTTTTTGTTTTATTTTATTTTAGTTCAGATCAGTCATGATTTTTTTCTAATCCTGCCATTGAAGGCATCAGTTTTTTGAGATTATTTTGCCAGCTTTAAGAAATATAGGCTCAGTCGGGCATTCTGACATTTTTGACACAGTCAATTGACTAAAATGTGAAGCTTTTGCATCAATTCTTGTCACGTCAGATGATAACATGTGGAAAATGTTAATGAGATTTTTTGTTGAACCGTACGATATTATGAGATAAATGTTTGTATTTGTCTAGCAAGATGATACAATGTAGCAATGGTGGTAAAATATTTGTCAGATGATGTTTTGTTTCAGGTTTTGTGATTTTCGTTGTAACTACCCAGTATACAGTAAAATGATATACCTTGCTCTGAGGGCTATTTTAACCTTCATAACAGCTGCCTGCCTTGCTTTGTTCATAGCTGTTTCATCACATTCCTCTGTGGATGTAGATCCTCTGTGTTTGAAGGATGATGGCAGCATCAAGTCTATGGCATGAACCAGGGCTGAAAAATTTGAAATGAATTCAGAAAAGTATATCATCAGGGCAGTGAAGTTGTTGTACATACATTGTAGCATGCCAATCATATACAGAATAATTGGTCTAGGTGCATTTATGTTGGGTGATTAAAAAAGGGGAGGGGGTGTCAGCACCACATTTCTCAATACTTACTTTTTCTCAGTTTACTGGCCATAATGTCCATGAGATGATGAGGATGACAGTTGGGGTGGTTGATGGGTGTGATGGAGGATGGGGTGGGGGTGGGGGTGGGGGGGGAGGGGATATTTAATCAAAGAAAGGAAAAAGTACATGGGGGGGATTGTTTTAACTTGTTGGAAGGGTGGTATACATATTATAGCAATAATACAGAATACTAATTTTAAAGCTGCAATTGGAGCAATTCTGATATTGTTTTGCTAGACATGTTTAAATGACTAGACTGTACTCATATCATATACACCCTGACCAGTATTGAATCACCAGTGACTAAACATATTTGTGCAGCTATACACATAATACAATGTATGGGCAAAATAAATCCAACTGATTTTTGGGTGATCAATGAAAATTGATTTTTGGGTCCCATCCTAAAATCAGCATCCTACTGTGATCCCAATTTAAAGCAGTTAATACTGCATGAAGAATTTGACCTGTAATTAACATCTACAATGCATAATTAATTTTCAGTGGATATATTGTTGGTTGTGTGATTGAAAAAATATAGTTCCCCAGTGACAGCTACATGTAGGGTGTCTTTAAAGTAACTCACCTGCTAATTCCCACCCAGAGACAGCTAGGGTGTCTTTAAAGTAACTCACCTGCTAATTCCCACCCACAGACAGCTAGGGTGTCTTTAAAGTAACTCACCTGCTAATTCCCACCGAGCTTGATTATCTCCTTTGTTTTCCTTGGAAATTTTAACTGGAATTGATCTGACTGTTTCTGCTCTAACATTTACAAACAACTCGGAATTATCAACTTTAGATAGCCCATCTTCAAGAATAAACCTTCCACTTTTATTACAAATTATTTCCGTTGGCTCAAAATTTTTCTCATTAATAGCGATGTTTCTGTGTAGCCACTTTAGCTGTAGAGAATGGAACACCTGTCTGTCTTTTAGTACTTCTCTTTGATGTCGCGTGATGGGTAATAATGAACCCTTACTGGTCTGTTGACAAGCCTTCAAGCATATCTCCATTAAAGAAGGCACACTTTTAACAACATGTAAATTATCAGACTTTACAGGTTCAATATCATTGTTTACATCATCTACAAAGGGAGCAAAGAAGTCTAACTGATCTTGCCGAAAGATTCTTTTGCGACGTCGTTTTTGACTTTTACTTCGGCTGCCATGTCGTTCCGATTGCGGTAAGGGTGTTTCAGTGATATTCAAATTCTCAAGTGATAGTTCCTCATCTGTTGATTCACTTATATCTTCATCAGCTGTGAAATATTCATCAGATTCACAGCATTCCTCTGTCTCCTCTATATCTTTGCCCTCGTCATCATCATCATCATCACTACTTCTATCTTTCACCTCTTGTTCCTCTCGTCGTTGCTTTTTATTCCGCTTTCTTTTCTTCGGTTCTATCGGTCTAGAGAACTCCCAGGACACCATGCGAGCAAAAGTATGTTTTCTAACAGGAGATGCCAGTTTCAGGAATTCTTTCTCACCACCTTCATCTGTTGCCATGGTGACTGATTAGATTACATGAAACGCCTGTTGATCAAGAAATATGAATTCAAATATACAGAATAGCACATCAAATCTACGATTTGGATTTTACCTACTGACTTTTGTTTTCATTTGCAGAAGTAACTCTTGTAAATCAAGAGCTGATTTAATTTCACTCGGGTACATGTACAAGAGATCCACCTGTGCACCAACTAGAACTCGCAAGGTTTAGCTACATTTAGCTACTAAGCTAGTTCCAACTTCTATGGCATGATGGCATGACTAGTAGTATCAATATTCTTGTTAGCTTTCTGATGTCTATTTGCATCACATGTTATTGACCCATCACTCTATGGGCCCTAAACGGCAAATATTTGTACCAAGGTTATGTAGTATTTCCACTTCGGTCCCAACAAGACAAGCTGCACGTACAAGAAATACAACGACGTTCACTTACTTGTACACTGGGTAGGCAGCTCTCGCAATCTCTCCGGTATTACAGCTGCTCATAAAAGTCTTGAGAGGACGATTAAGTCAAGCTCCGTGTGCCAGAAGTGACGGACTACTCCCGGAGACCAATGCTGTATTACACTCACGCCCTAGATTGCAACACGGCTTGCAATCAACAACTGGGTTGCTCAGCTGGCATTTGAGGAAGTAATCCAAACACTTGACGCTTGGTGGCGCCCTAACTGGTCAAACCGCATAAAATATTTTCACTTTCTAACGGTCACAGACAGTGAGTGGAGGTCCCGTCTATGGTGAAATATTTTATTACCTCGGGTTCCTTACACTCTTTCAAGTAACAAAATCTTTTCATATCATTAAGAGACTGCAAAAAATAAACCTGTCTGTGACAGCAATGCTTCCTCATTGCATTTCATATACTTGTTTTACAATAACTAGTTTAGGGCTTACAAAAAAAAGGCGGCAAGGTGATGTTACAAGTAAATACTTAGTTGACTAAATAAACGAAATATTACAAGTAATATTCATTAGTTGTTGACGAAATTTACCAAGGCTGATAAAAATGTAATTAAATATACTGTGTTATCTATTAAGTGGACCATATATTTCCCATCAGAAAGTGAATCACAGTACTGGTACTAGAGTATACTATTACACAACCATACCTTCAGTGGGTATAATATGGCAAAAAACGAGAATAAGAATGCTAACAACAACAAAATTTACGTTTAAAAGAGTAACAATACAATAATGAAATCACAAACAATTTTTTTCATAGTTAATATAGTTATAGAAATGCTTCCAAAACATATTAAATGTTTCAATTATTCAAACTTTCCAAACTCATCGAAGTATTTAAAACGTTAGCATAAATACCTGTTACTGAAGTCGTTCTGGACGCAAACCACAAGGGGAGGGACGAGATAAATGTATCGAAACGCGCAAAGTACATCATTCCGTGCATCTCCCAATGTACAAATACTCACTCTGTTACAACCCTATTATTCACTCCGTCACAAGCCCCCCCCCCCTCAGTCCCCAGTCATACCATTACAAGCAGTCACGTTTTCAACACTTGAGCTTTTAGTCTAATAACAACTGAATCCATATACGAGTATATACATGTATATTGTTTATAGACATGTCTCAAGGTATGGATGGATGGGTGGATGGATGGATGGATGGGTGGATGGATGGATGGATGGATGGATGGATGGATGGATGGGTGGGTGGGTGGATGGATGGATGGATGGATCGATGGATGGATGGGTGGGTGGGTGGATGGATGGGTTTATTTTGTAGATAAACGTGTCCAGTTTTCTAGCCGGCATACTTAGAATGTAAATTGTCGTGTATTACGGTCATTGGAACTACCGTCATAACTTAAATTTACGCCGTTTTAACGTGCACCCACCTTTATAAGTAGTTAGGAATGATGTAACCCTAGTACTGTACATGTGTACTGCATATATAAATTTTAACGAATTTCACAAATTGAGAGTAAATAACCATTGGACTAAAGTCTAAACTACTGACTTTGACTACGTGACACAATCACAGAAAACATCCGCCGTACGTATACGCGTGTGTAATTTAGTTGCTACTTTGAATAAAGGTCACAAGTTAAAACATGCATCGGTCGGTATTTGGATTCAATTGTGAGGACGTAACATCGATCGTTCCTAAAATAAAAGCTACAACAACATTACAAATAGACTGTAAATACCAGTACTATTCGCAAGACGTGTATGGTATATGTGTGCAGGATTCATGACGGCCAGAGAGAAAAAGAGGAAGTGGCCGAGAGAGAGAGAGAGAGAGAGAGAGAGAGAGAGAGAGAGAGAGAGAGAGAGAGAGAGAGAGAGAGAGAGAGAGAGAGAGAGAGAGAGAGAGAGAGAGAGAGAGAGAGAGAGAGAGAGAGAGAGAGAGAGGAGGGAGGGAGGGAGGGAGACAGACAGACAGACAGACAGACAGACAGACAGACAGACAGACAGACAGACAGATGTGACCATACGCAACTGTAGAACCTTTATACAACAATGTATTTTTCATGGCACATAGCACAACTAAAATTCTTTTTAGCATGGTTAGGTAGAATGGCTTTGATTGACAAGGTAAATACGATATTTGGTTCCGATTACATTGTATTCCGATGAAAGGGTTGTTGTTTACACCGGCAAACAATGTTCTGGTGAAAGATCTAGGGTAAAGTTTATAACTGGTTAATAGTTCTGACGCGTACTGGGACCGGACTCAACACCGAGTCAACACAGTGCAGTGGCACACTTCCAATATGCTAGTACATGTACCGACATAAGGAGATACAGTTGATGAGCTGGCACAATTTCCCTCTGACCATGGGCATTTGACGATGGAGATCTGAGAGAAGTAAAATGAAAAAAAGAGAAGGGGTATGGAATTTGTCCTATCCATTTCATTAATATAATACGAGTAATCATCTGTCAACAAGACTTTAAAATACGAACAAAACCATGTCATGGACAAGTTTTTTTTTTGTCTTCGGCGATAAAAACATCGTAAATAAACCCAGCACAGTGACAAGCCGCTCTCGGTAACAAATGTGGCAGGTTTCTAATGTTTTATACAGTTTTGTTTAAGAGTGCGATTTTGTTGACGACTTCGTCAAACATCGCCAATTCAGAACAACGCAGAGCGATAAACATGCAAAGTAGAGGTTCCCGAAAGAACTCCTTGACCCGTGACGTAGTCATGCATTATTCACTACATTCACATTGGTATACTGAAATCAGGTGTTTCGCGTCATCATCAATAATTGTTGTTATCGTTACATAATAATTTAGTTTCATCAGCTGGTTGTACCATGTTTTCGATCAGTATGATGGGAAAAGTTATTTTAATATTTCACGCACCAAGCATTTTGCTAGAAGACATTGTTGGCATGCTGTGTTTATTCGATTTTCGGAGGGGGGGGGGGCGCTTGATACCGACATCGACTATAGAGTACTACATCTATGGTCAAAATCTGTTTGATAACATGATTCTTAGAAAAATCAGTGCCAGCGGATCCATCTTGTGAAAACATTAGTCATTGATTTATGTGGCTAAGCATTAGAAGGAAAATTACGAAAAAAAAGTATGAATACAAGGTTCCTGGTACACACTGTGATCTGATGGTGTTTGTTAATATAGTATATTAGAGTGTTGACGTCGCGATGATTGAATCAACAGGTAGTAGGTGTGACGTATTGTGACCTTTGACCCGTCCTCCATGCCTACTTTTGTCAAAAGGGGCTGTTCTTACATTCTACATCAGATCCGCTGTCATTAAGCGTTACCAATCCTATTTTCCAGCTCCATGTGGACAGATTTGAATGGTAATTAATGTATGACAAGTCCATCCTATCCATTGGAATATTCTAAAATTTCATATAAAGCAACTGTCACCGTTCAAAAAAATCGTGCTGTACAGAACTGCTGTACGTAAATGTGTATGCATCAATGCACTAGTCCTGTCACATATCAAAGTCACAGGAAAATTGTCGGAATGTATCAACTTTTTCTGTTCCCTCCTTTCTTTTGAAAATTTCCTTCTTCAGGTCATTCGAGTTGTTCAAAATCTAAAAATCTTCCACTATATATAAATCATTCAGATTAAAATGTCACGTCCTTCAAATACATTGTCACAAACACGGCAGAAAAACTGTTCAAAATGTTGACATAAATGTTTTGTTTTGTTTTATTTTCGGTTTGTTATTCTCGATGCACTTACTGAATATCCATGTCACAGAATTATTCATACATTAATTGTGATTGGAGCATACATGAGGTAACATGTCTGTTCATGATTGGTGTATACTTGAGGTAATATATCGGTTCATGATTGGTGTATACTTGAGGTATGTCAGGGGGTGTGTCAATATATTAGCTGTCAATAACATATATTTGATACAAAGTCATTTTGTAACATGCCGTACTTTTTTCCAGCTAGAATTGAACACGTGACGTAACAAGCCACGTGATTTGTCTAGATAATGCTCCACCAATGGCGTAGTTGACCACACATCCTTAGAGAGTTATAAACCACAGGACAGTATTCGCAGCTCAAGATAATCTTGGTTGGTGTTCAAGTTGTCGTCATGTCTTGTCCAGTGGCTCACTATCAAATCGGGAGGTAAGATCAAGTTAACTCATGACGTAATATCAGAGAAGTTCCTTTTCTTCAAAAACAACGTTTAATTTCTTAACATCGTTTTGTCGAACCGGGACGTTTCTCCTGAACTCACACACTTACATGTGGTCACTGTCATATTACTTTCGCACCATCTCTTCTGACATTAACTAAAACACACAGATCTTACAAAGAACTCGAGGAAAATGTTCATCTATAAGACTCAATTATATAGAGTGGATATATCATACTTTGCAGTACCAATGCAGTTAATTTGTGCGACATTATTAAGTCTTAAACAAGTTTTATGCATGTAAGCCAAAATGACTATGGCGTGACTTGTCGGAGTTGATGAGAACAAATATGTTAAAAAGACCAGCCTATACAATGATAGTTGAAAAACCTATTGTGACCAACACCTAATACATAGTTTTGGTATTTATAATCTTTGTTTACCTGACACAATGGGAGTCTTTTATAGAAGTGAAAAGTCATGAATACAACGAACAGTGATATAATCTTATATAAATGAAAATTGAATATTTAAAAGTTTTTAACGCGTGACACTTATTAACAAAAAACTCTCAATACGGCATCGACATATGGGCTAAATATATATACATATATGATTGTATGAAATCACTGAATTATATGCACGATGCATTTTTTTGAGAACATGCGATATGGTGCAACCAATCGTGGTAATAGCAAAATGGTACATCTTTGTGGTTTTGGCTCTCTCTGAGGCTGTCACAAACAACGGTTCATTAATCGCACAATTCCATGGTCATAATGTTTTGTTGATGTTTTTCCAACTTCAAGGATGCTGTCTATGATGAATCTAAAAAGAACAGCCAACTTGATACGCCTGACTACAGGCTCTCTCTGTGGCATTTACGTTAGGATTTTTTCACGCCAATTAGAAGGCTGCAAATGACAAGAATTTGACTTTCCTCCAATTTACTTGAAAAAATATAAATGAAAAAAAAAAGTCAATCAAACTCTTCTATATGAGTCTGAATATCAAGGGTGGTATTTTGTATTGTGCCCAAAACTGTACTGTGTAAAATCGTCGGCCTTCTAACAGCTACAGTCGTGTTTATCGCACGTGACGAAGTCCGGGTAGAATCTGGCTATTGACAAATCCAGACCACAGTCAACGAATCCTACTATGGTAGACGTCGTGTCTTTATCACGAGTATCGTCTACGTTCAAGGGTATTCTTCACATAACAATTTTTAAAAAGTTGTTTAGATGAACAGTTCTTGTTTTGTTGTTTTTCTATGTTCTGCTTTACCGTGCTACACGCCAGGGCTACACGGCGCCAAATAAACGTTAAACCATCCAACATGATCTGAGGTAGGATGCAGACGAATTCCTTGACTCGTGTTTCTTAATAAATACCTCATTCTTGTTTCTTTGTTAATTAGTTAGTTAGTTAGTTAGTTAGTTAGTTTGTTGATCTATTAAATGTTTCAACTTCATTATTTTACTTTCGACAATGCAGCGTTGTCTCCTCCCCCACCTGCCCCCAACCGACTCTACAAAAATATAAAATACGCAGTTAGCAATAGAGATTACAGATAAGAATGTAGGTAACAAACAAAGCTTTGGTAACAGTTTACTTTGAACTTTACGGACAAATTTAAGACCTTGGCAAAGTGATTGTTTACTTTTACTTTTCAAATAGAAGTTGATTATTTGCCTACGTTACTACTAAAACTTGATAGCATGATAGGCTAGAGAGGTACACAGTAGTTTGATGGATAGTGTATCCACTCCTCCTAGTAGTAGTGTACCCGTCGTCACACAGATATGGAGCAGAGCTAACTTTACACGAAGATTGACAGTACAAAGCCTGTGAGTCGTCCAGGGTCTAAACTATTCTGGTTTACAGATAGATGCGTCACTCATTACTTTTCAACTTTAAATGTTGTTTTAGATTAGTCTGCGAGTTTGTTATTCGAAAGACATATTTTCTTTTGTCTCAATTTTTGCCTGGGAATGATCAAAGTGATTGTGAATCATGCTACTGCCAATCTCACGTAGATGGAGCACCAACACTTTCCTCATGAACCTTTGAGAGTAGAACGCTCGCGAATGTCAAAACGCCGGACAAGTTGTTATAAAAGGTCTTATCACTCGCCCCTCACCGCATATGGGTGTGGGAAGTGGGCCAGGTCAGAGGTTCAAAGCATAAATATATGACTGATCTATATAATAAATAAAATGAGGCATTTGAACAACAGGTGATTCGTATATGCATTAATGAGAAACCTTGAAATTTCACCATTATCACTCAGATATCATAAATTGATGACGTAATTATCAAAAAATATATGTTAACTGTCTTTCAGCTTAATCTGAACGATTCAAATCATGGATAATTGACCTAGGTTGTACAAAACGTATGTTTGGATTTGAACCAATGCCAAGACAGTTTGTACCTAAAAGTGGGTCTTCTTGCTCTGTGGTCAGTCAACTTAAAATTCTGGCACAAAGGTTATAGATAAATTATTGCAACAACCACGCAACACCCTGTATGACACATACGTGGGAATTTATACGTTTATTCATTAATGTATTTTCGTAAGAACTTTTTGAAACGAAAACATGTTTAATTGGTTATTAAGGATAACAAAACGAAGAATTAAATAATGTGGAATAATTTGAATTCTGTTGATCATCAACCCTGATGATGGGGAGGGGGGGGGAGGGCTGTCATTCTATTCTATATTGCTGGAATTCTGAAGCCCCAAGTAAACATGCCATTTGAAAACGGAAGAAACTTCCACCGACTGAACTCTTTTTTTGATGGACTTTGTAATAATAAAAGTTGTACCTAAATCCCCATCTGTAACATCTTGGACCACTGGTGATGGTGATATGGGATCGAGGCTGTCACACGAATTATGGCAGTATGCCAACCATCATTTTTTCTGAGCTGTTTTTAATATAAAAACAACGACTTTGTTCTTTTCTTTTTTTTAAAAAAATGTAACCATATTGTCAGATAAATAATACATAGATAGTGCAATGTTCGCAGATTTGATAAATGGAGACGAATTTGGGAGTTTTTACATGTGTATTTGACGATATGCATAAAAGGTATCACTATCAGTGGCATTTTTGGCACGAGCCATGGCGCACGACATCAAAGTTAGTATGGTTGGTATTTTGATCAGAGCACCGGTCGGCACCATCAACTGTGATTGATACATTTGGTGTCAGAGTTCACACAATGTGCGTCATAGAATGTTTACAAACACTCCTGATTATCATCACTATCTCACTTTACAAGTGTATCACTAAGTCAGAGAGATAACAAGTAAACAACCAATGTAAAATAGGGTGAGATTCCTTGTATTGAATGTATTTTGATGTACCTGGTACAAAAAAATGTGATCTGATTTGGGCGAATGTTATTTGTAATGTTGATCTGTTACAGTCGAAAACTTAGCAGTGGATGCACATACCCTATTAGCTTCGATCCTTAGATATTTGAAATAAAGACACTGAGAAGGAAAACTTTTAGAGAAGGTTTAATGGCGGATTAGTTGTTTTCCCCCAAAAAACGATGACCCTTCCTACATTATCTTGAATTCATATGAACCGATGCCAACAACGTACCCCTTCAAACCAGTACGGACAAAACAATTCATATATGTCAAACATTGACATTTTCATCGAAAAACATGTCAAAAGTAAAAAAAAAACAAGTATATTTATTTATTGTTTATGATGAAATCTTATCAAATGTAGAGATCATTCCCATATTATAAAACACATCCCCGTCTAATACATATGTTTGTAGAAGCCAAGGGTTGGGATTGTGACCGTATTTCATTGAGTTTGACACCATTTTGTAGACCTATTAGCTTGCAATGGAAGGACCTCATTCTTTCATACATGTTTTTAGGCATCGCAGATGTTCAAATATTTTCCGATCAATAAATTAGGATGCTTACATTGGGTAAATTTGACAGTGTAAGCTTCATTTGAATTTGAAAGGACTTGCTCTCTCTCTCTCTCTCTCTCTCTCTCTCTCTCTCTCTCTCTCTCTCTCTCTCTCTCTCTCTCTCTCTCTCTCTCTCTCTCTCTCTCTCTCTCTCTCTCTCTCTCTCTCACACACACACACACACACACACACACACACACACAGAGGCAATTAGATTGGCAGGCAGACAGACAGAGAGTTACATCACAGTTACCTCATCCTAATCCCCACTGATAACATTTTGAATTTTAAATTAATATTCGCCGTGCTTTTATTTGTAATACAGTGGGGACGGTACCTCATCACCTCGTGAGTACAATGCTGCAGCGAAGGGTGGTCTCACATACGGCAAATATCTAGAACTAGATAAATTATTGTCTTGCAATACTAGACAGAGTGACTTGAAAGGATGGCCTTGTCACGACGAACATCTTTTCATTTCGGTCCACCAAGGTAAGTATTTTGTTACCATCGACATACATGGCAAAGCTGGATTTTAGGTATACTTTCTCACACTAATTCTTATTTTTCTAACTTGGAGTCAAATAGGTTGACAGTACAGTGTGGATTCGTGGTCATCTAAGGGGCGAGATCAATACTTCAATGTTGGATAAAACACATTTCTTTTGGTTAGGCCTCAGAATCCCCCCCCCCCCCCGTCCTCCTCTAACTAAATTGGCAAAAGTTGAACATTTTTCAGACCCTATGTAGTAGTATGTAATGCTATGAATGCAAAGCCAGTACGTAGCGAGGAAATAGTCCTTTTGTTGACACTTTACTTTATTTTTAATTAGTGCGCAGCCATGCATTTACAATACGAAATTTTTCCATTTCTCAATTTCACATTTTTATAGAAATATTTGCATCCATTAAATTAAAGTAAAAACCGTTTTTTGTAGGATGAGAACTAAAATGGCTCGAACGATTGATCTCGTTCCTAATTCTATTTAATTAATAGCAAGTCTAAACTAAATGGAAGTTATTCGAAGTGGAACCTTTACCTACGACGCTGCCCCCGTGTTAAAGACACCTGTGACCTTAGATATGTTTCAGAATGTAATAAAATATCGCAAATATCGATAATATTAACATATTTGGGCGATAATATATGAAAGGAGTATAATAACACGGGTTTGTAGGATCACACACCGCGAAATATCAACAAGACACGAACCATCAGAGAACGACATCATTAATTTTCAAACGGCTGTTTACTCAACAAACATTTCGAAAATAGTACCTTCACATCCAAAATAATTTTCTATTAACAATATATTCAATGTTGAATATAAGTGAAACAATCTCAGGAACATGCATGCAAATAAGGACGCGTAACTTGCTTGTATGAATGACGTTACTACACTTTTAAATTTACTCCACCCTGACAATTGTTTGTATGGATGAATACAAAAACCGGCATTACCGATTATACTGTCAGTACACAGCGAGAATAGTGTATGGAGAATACGCTTATTTCAACATTATTCGACAGTTCGAGTTAGTATCCGTCGCCTGGTGGTGGCAGTCCCAGACGAAGTGGGTACGCATGCTTGTTAGAAATTTCACGGAAAGGGGGTGCTTTTTCAGATCACCCTCCGAAAATAGGGGTGGGATGCCCCTTTTCTACTCTCTTTCGGAAGAAACTTCCCGACGAAGGACCGGTGATGAAGGTCCCGTAATCCAGGACCGTACATTATTAGTACTCAGACATTAGGGCAAACAGTGTACGTACGTGCAGTGTATGGATTAGGTGTCCTTGAAGGTAAAACCTCCCGGATTTCGGAAATAAGGGGGTGTTTTTTGCAGTGATTTTCTCCCAGATTCACTAAAAAGAGGGGTGTTTTTCATTGAAATATTCCTGGAAAAGGGGTACATTTGAAATTTCACTTAAAAAGCATGGGTACCACCCATCCAGGGACTGCTACCATCGGGATCTGTCGCTGGTATAAATCTCAAATCCGGGCAACATTACGAGTCCCTGTGGTAGAACCCAAACCTTGTATATTGAAACAATGGATGATGAATCAAAAGAGCAAAAACAAGGACAAACTTGTTCATCTACAGAACAAAAACTTGTTCATCTACAGAACAAAAATCAAAAAGAATTCACGAATCTTAATTGAACGAACATGCCAAATGAACAATCCACTATCTCCTACTATACTAGTAGTATCAATAAGAAACATTCCTTATATAACGTATATACAACTATATGCACATATGAATTCATTTGCTGCGGAGTGTGGGAAATGATGTGTACTCCACGAAGCTGATTAGAAATTATTTTGTTCATACACAAAGGGTTTAATAGGTCTGACAATAGTGTATAAATATTATTCACAATTATTATAAATGTATTATGAAGAAAAAAAGATCAACCCACAACACAAGAGGAAAAAGGAGAGTGATATTTCAAGAACTTAGTATCCTTTCCAAAGTTAACGTTGGATATACTCTTTATGTACAAATTGAACGAAATGGTAATAAAACTTACTGGAAAATCTTTTAACTGGATTATCGGCTTCAACATATTTTGATATTTCAGTTTTCTCACTCATACTTCACCTAGAAGTCTTTCAAAGTAAACAATAAAGCTAGATCTTATATATTTGTCTATATTCTTTACAGTATACGAACTGTGGTTCAAACAAATACTTTTTGAAATCGACTCAATACGGCATTTATTTGATGATGATTGTCTAGATGAACGGCAAATGTTGGTTATCATTTCACGAGTAAACAGAGTTGTACAGATAATGAAGGTAGGTTTTTAACAGTCACATCGGTGACATCACACTACGCCACACTGCACCACATCATACAACACAGCAGCACAGCACGGCACAGCACAACACAGCACAACACAACACAACACAACACAACACAACACAACACAACGCAACACAACACAACACAACACAACACAACACAACACAACACAACACAACCCAACACAACACAACACAAAACAACACAACACAACACAACACAAAACAACACAACACAACACAACACAACACAACACAACACAACACACTACACTGTGACACACCACACTACACCACGACTTCCCAGACAACATCACACTATGTAGCACTACACCACACCACACCACATCGCATCGCATCGCATCGCATTACACCACATCACATCACACCACACCACACCACACCACACCACACCACACCACACCACACCACATCGCATAACACCACACCACACCACACCACATCACACCACACCACACCAAAGTCCACCATGCCATACCACATACATCATACCAAACCACACCATACTACACCACACCACATCATACTACACCACACCACATCATACTGAGTATACCGAATCATACTACACTGCAGCTGCATCACACCACAACCCATATCACACTACACTACACTACACTACACTACACTACACTACACTACACTACACTACACTACACTACACTACACTACACTACACTACACTACACTACACCATCCCACACTGCACAACACCATCCCACACTAGACCATTAACTACAACACACCTTGCTGGTCTTCGCATGTAAAGGATACATGTAATACTGGTAATACACACACTAACAAATTGGGACGTTTTAGATGTTTACATTGTAAATTGCGTAAATAAACTGGCAGCATAACCTGAAGAAAATAACTAATTAGCTTATGAAATATGAAAGATTACACAAACAGTACTGTATTCAAATATTAATTCCTGTTCCATTTTTTCCCACTTAGTTGTTGGTAGATCAGGTGACGGTCCTAGAAACCATGTCCCCATTGGACTTTGCCGATTTTAGAAGTTTCCTGACGCCTGCATCTGGGTTTCAGAGTTTTCAGTTCAGACTCCTTGAAAACAAACTTGGAATCAAAATTGTAAGTTCGAACGTATTAACAAGGTTGAAGGAGTGAGCAGAGTGTTGATTAACTGCCGAGTGAGGGCGTGTACAGACTAAACTAGTAAGACGTGCATACTTTCATAATATACATGTATGTTAAAGAACAGGCAAATTCACCAAAAGGGTTAGGGTGACAAAATGTATGTGCGAACCATAGGGGCGAGTAGTGTTTCTTAGATTGTTGTTTTCCTTGTCTACGGGCTAAATGTAACAACGTTTTGACTATAATTTCCTACCTATGAGAAAATAGTGTGTTATATCTCAAGACAAGTAAAAGAAGTTAGTTGTCTGAGGTTATAGTGGTCCGAGTCTGAATATCCGCTACGAGTAGAGAGATTGATACAGTTGTAGCAGCAGGATTCGTAATACGTACGCGTGCCCCTGTGGTGCGAATGTACCTACGTACCTGTGTATGTATGTATGTATGTATGTATGTATGTATGTATGTATGTATGTATGTATGTATGTATGTATGTATGTATGTATGTATGTATGTATGTATGTATGTATATGTGTGTGTGTGTGTATGTGTGTATGTATGTATGTATGTATGTATGTATGTATGTATGTATGTATGTATGTATGTATGTATGTATGTATGTATGTATGTATGTATGTATGTATGTATGTATGTATGTATGTATGTATGTATGTATGTATGTATGTATGTATGCACTGTGCATATTATGTGTTTATTTTTCGCTGTCATGGCGATATTTTTAATTGTACCGTGATTTGCATCTTTATTTTTCATAGGAAAATCGCGTGAAGTACAGTCAACAACATTATTCTGAAGTCTTCAAAGATGATATCAAGTTATTGGAAAACCTACAAAATTCAGAAAAAGAGCCGTCACTGCTTGATCTATTGCAGGTAATAATTCCATTTTAGAGTAAAAACTGACCGTCGAGTAATTGTACTACAAGCTTAAGGTACGGGTATCTACAGTAGGTACATTTTAGTCGCCAATAGATGTAGTGAATCTGTTGTCGTAATCACATACCTACAATATACTACAATAGCTAGTTCAGCTTGTAGACGGAGTAAGGTGGGACTCGATTTTGATACCCCTCTCCTCCTCCGGTGTTCAAGCCTAACCAAAACAAATGTGCGGTTCCGATTACGCTCAATTTTAGAATATGTGGGGTTGGTAGATTATTTTTTTTCATGTGCGACTGTTTAGTTCAGGTAGTTATGTTTCCCGTTGTTTTTCATATGGTCTCTGTGTTGTACTGCAGATTGGAAGAACAGTTTTATATTGTCTTTTTAAGTTGATTGCAGTTTCCGCATCCACTATTTCTTGCGAGACTTCACAATAGTCTAGTTCCTATACAGTATCGTTACCATTTACACCTCTACCCACGTAGTCTAGTTCCTATACAGTATCATTACCATTTACACCCTCACTAGTGTAGTTCCTATACAGTATCGTTACCATTTACACCTCCACTAGTCTAGTTCCTATACAGTATCGTCACCATTTACACTTCTACTCACATAGTCTAGTTCCTATACAGTATCGTTACCATTTGCACCTCTACTCACGTAGTCTAGTTCCTATACAGTATCGTTACCATTTACACTTCCACTCACATAGTCTAGTTCCTATACAGTATCGTCACCATTTACACCTCTACTCACATAGTCTAGTTCATATACAGTATCGTTACCATTTGCACCTCTACTCACATAGTCTAGTCCCTATACAGTATCGTTACCATTTACACTTCCACTCACATAGTCTAGTTCCTATACAGTATCGTCACCATTTACACTTCTACTCACATAGTCTAGTTCCTATACAGTATCATTACCATTTACACCTCCACTTTAGAAACCTGGCATCCAGACTAGCCTACACCGTACAGTGCATTAATGGGAGTGTTGACAAGAGCTATCATAGTAAAGTATATACCCGTATCAGCTAAGTAGTCTATAATACAAGACACGTGTCCACACATATGCTTGTGAGTTTTATTTGTTGAAATTTTAAAGTTTAATATGTTTTGTAGTTTGTTTTAACAAGCCCAACCTATATAGCAGAAATATATTACGTGTCTTATATTAAAACAGCATCATGTCTGAACCTAAACATGGTATAATTACAAATTCATGGCACAATTATGGCGGGAATCTGCTTTGTGCTAGCGCTGTAAGTCAAACATTTTGTCTACCTCACTTTTGGCGGGAAATAATGTATAGAGCAGAGATTGAAATAATACAATATTATTGTCTTTATTATCAGAGGTGGCTGGCGAGAACGCCAGGACTCGAGAAAGATGGTTTTAACTTCTGGGGAAAGTTTCAAAACAACGTTACGAAGATGTTGGAAGAAATATTACAGACAGCACAGGTCTGTGGTGATAGTTTTGCATTGCTTGTGTAATTATTTTTTTAACCCATGAAAGGGTCGTGCACAAAAGAGGCAGAATTTGATTGAGTAAGAGAAAAGAATTATATAAAACCTTTTTTATGTTGGTCATTTTTTTTCTGTGTGGACGTACGTGTACATTCATGTTGCAGGCAAACTGATGAACATGTCAGAACGCGAACAATGTTGAAACTTGGAGTAATTATACTGTCAGTATCGTTACTAATGGTAATTATACTGTCAGTATAATTACTCCAAGGTTGAAATAAAACTAATTGTAGAAAGGATCGTTTCATAATCGTTCTTTGTATTACTTTCCGCAATAGGCAGAAGACGACACCTCTATGAGTGAAATATTGATGTCTCAGTACATGAAGCAAAAGGAAACGTTTGATACTATCTTTGATGAAAGAAAACACAACGAGCTGGTGGCGAGAGGTCTGTAATACTAATACTTCATTGAGTAATGAAATAACGAAACTCTATTCTAACATACAGTTGCTGGCGGAGCCCCACACGGGTTCCGCAAACCTGAGTGTACAGCGCCACCAACGACTGTACTGAAATCTATGGAATCACAACTAGACTAAATTGAGATATTTCTTCAATCAACTGCTTTATACAGTAAATGTCACAACAAACAACTTTACAGCTTTGAACCTATAACACGATACGTAAACTTGGCCAGTCCTGCTCATAGCAGTCACTTGTAGCATGGGTGTATTTTTACGAAGATATTGTAAATTTGTATTGCTTGTAGTAAAGCTAGGGCCCCCAGGATAGGACCAAGGCGTCAATCCTTATATCATCCTAGTAAATGACGCCATTTAGTTTAATCCATGGATTGACTTTTAACATTAAAGCTGTACGAGCTGCAACTGCAATGATGTTTCTTGAAACCGTGTTGTTAGATATGATTTAATGGTAATATTGTACACCCTGCACAGTATTGAACAACCCAAGGGCTTTCAGCATTTATAGTATGGTACAATATGTCCAATCAAATAGATTTTGGGGTCCGCACCTTAAAATCAGCACCCCCCCCCCGATGAACCACAATTTCAACTTATTACTATACTACTTATAGATAAAATAGACCTCTAATTGACATAGTATACAATGTCTAATTATTGGTATTTTAACACATTTCAGTGAATATATTAATGGTTGTCGGATTGAAATTTTTTTTACCCCAGTCACAGCTAATGCAGTTTAAACAAATGACAGTGGCTCTGTTATATCTGAACCGGCCTCTTATGTCTTTCGGAATACACTCTGCTGTCTGCTGCTAGTACATCGATTGCCTGCTAAAGAGCGCCACCTATGGTCGAAATGAGCACACACATATATCCATGTTCACGATAAATTTGTTGCACAATAATCTCATTCATATTTCAGACTTGTAAATCTGAAGCGTGTTCTGCATTTACAGATTGGGTCATATTCAGACTAAAATATTTCTCATCTGGTTTTATTTTTCTTAGGTGAGAGAAGATTTTCCTTCAAAGCCATGCATGGAGCATTAATGATTTCTTTCTATCGAGATGAACCACGTTTTAATCAACCTTATCAACTCCTAAACCTCCTCATTGATTTAGATTCTCTCCTTATCAAATGGAGATGTAAGTAAAATGACCCATCTCTTCGTTAAAGTGGCCATGTGGATGAGGATTGGGTATTTATTTTGGATTTTTAATTTATAAAACAATTTTATCATGGCTTCCTAATTGAAAAGTCAATGTGAAACAACATAGACCAAGTCTGGGTTTGTAACTCAATACATTGCATAAAAAATGTGTAGAAAGTTTGTTATTGTACGTAAAATAACAAACATTTGTACATATTTATTAATCTTTCGCCATTTATTGAGTTACAAACAATGACTTGGTCTATGTTGTTTCACATTGATATTTCAAGTAGGAAGCCATGATAAAATTGTTTTATAAATTAAAAATCCAAAATAAATACCCAATCCTCATCCACATGCCACTTTAACATTTTCCTGTTTGAGGCATTTTTTCTTTCATTTTCTGTTCATGACATGGACACTGGAAGCAGCAAGCATGTGATTGATGACATTTTTTGTGCATGTGTGGTACTCAATGTTGAGGAACTTTATTTCTTTCAGCTAATCATGTGATGCTGGTGCAAAGGATGCTAGGAAATAAACCTGGTACTGGTGGTTCCTCTGGATATCATTACCTCAGATCAACTGTCAGGTAAGAATTAACAAACACACACACACACACACACACACACACAAACAAACAAACAAACACACACACACACAAACAAACATACAAACAAACAAACATATATACATAGATCATGGCATCTGCAAAATCCCTTCATATATATTTTTCATAAATATTTTTGTATGTTGTACTAAAGTGGTGATTAATTGGTTAATGTTACTAGCAGGGTTCTCACCAGCCTTAAATGAGTGCTGGTTGGTAATTAATGTTTACAGACCAGATATGGGTTTTGCAGAGTGAGGCATCAAGGCCGACCTTTGTCTAGCCTGTTAGCCCTACTACTGAGGTGCTAAGAACCCATATCCAGTCCGTAAAGGTTTTAACATATTATACCCTATGGCGTGTTAAAATACATTTATTTGGAAACAATTGACCTTATTTGGGGCAAAATGTGCCTGGGTGTGATATAGCCAATTATTACATGAATGTGAGGGTACTGTCCCCCACTGAATTACAATGGAGGTGATACGAATGTGACACTGGGTATATGACAATAATATTGATGGTGCAGTTAAATCAATATCATGTCAATTGTAGATTATATGCACTAGACATAAGCCTCCGTAAGTCTCATCAAGTTCATATATTTACTAGTAAAAATTCTCAATTGAGATCCATATGTCTTTGCATTGTTTGACAATGGAAATATGATTTCAAAATAGACAAACCCAGCTGAAAAGTAACCACATAAACATCTTGGAACAAGAAAAATGACTTTCTGTTTTCTTTCAGCTTGCCTTCTAAAATTTGTTATTTTTAAAAAAATATTTCAGTGACCGTTACAAGGTGTTCCTTGATCTGTTCAATTTGTCATCCTACATTGTACCACGTCAATACATTCCAGCCCTGAACTCTGACATCAGAAGACGTCTATGTAGTATGTCCAATGGTGACGATGAGAGCGATTCAGCAGACTCCGGTACCATGGATGATCACGATTTCCATGAAGCTGAAGTAATGATGACAATCGGACCTCAAAAACAAGTGTTGAGAGACACTGGAAATGGTTTTGTGCCATGATTCCAAAAGTACCGATTTTTTGCCATGAATGATTCCAGAAATCAAGTCTGTAGATTGACTATAGAAAGACACTTGACAAACAGTTTCTACAGCTGACTTTGGAAATGTCAAAGGGTTGTTATTAATTAAGTTTTGAAGTACAGGGTAATGAAATCATTTATTGGGAAATTTACAATTTTATATTTACATGACTTAAAGTACAAAGAGAATAGAGTATACCAGTCAATGTCAATATGATATAATATTACATATGTACCCATGATTACTTGCATCAGTCGATGCCAATACTATTAGTAGCTGCACTTAAAATATTACTGCATATCTGTAAATAAGTGCGTGATCGTTCCTTGTACACGAAATTACATGATCACAGAGTATGATGTTTAGGGAAAGATGTTGTTTCAGATAACAGAACTCCATGCCATGTGAGCACAGGTATGGGTACTCGTAAGTATTTGCACTCTCACTCCCCAGTGCAACTATAGTGAACCCCACAAGCACTTGTGCAAATACATTGAGTATGCCACACGTGCACTCATGTCATAGGGTGCTGCCATGATATTATTCCCTAATATTTTATTCATTCATCTGAGGAAAGTATGAGTAACATAAGGGGTCTTATCATTTATGTCAAAGATGAGTAGTCACAAAACTGACATGTCAGTATTTTGTAGCCTGTGTGAGACACCATACTTGAGATTACCTGGTATACAATACAAACCTAATTTGAAGAATAAAGTCTGGCAAATAATGACAAAAATTGTCACTTTTAACTCATAGGAACCAATGATTGCTGTGACATTAGAACAACTGTATTTTCTGTTCAAATGTGTACAACTTTGTTTGTGTTCGGTACAGTTGGTTATGGTTTCCAAATCATATCAAACTTACTCAATGATATTTACATCAATATTTAGTATTATTTTAAATTTGATGGTGATCAACAGTTATAAATATGAATATATGGATATGATTCAATATCACATGTTGTTGTAGTTTGAAAAGAAAACTGAACGTTTTTTTTCTTCAAAAATGTAAAATAAAATTATATATCATCATCTTTGAAAAACCATGAAACATTCTATATTTTAATTTATTCCAAACTACAGGTAAATTCAAAGTTAAATTCAAAAGCTATCAGATAAAAGGCATTGCTTTTTAGTGCCTACATCTTCAACAGATTTCTACAAACTCTTGTAACACTCCAAAATATTTTCCAAACATTCCATTTGTCTTTACTTCCAAGTTGTAGCATTTTTAGAAGATTTGAGAAATCTTGCAATTTAGAAATATTTTCCAAACATTCCATTTGTCTTTTACTTCCAAGTTGTAGCATTTTTAGGAAAGTTTAGAAATCTTGTAACACTCCAAAATATTTTCCAAACATTCCATTTGTCTTTACTTCCAAGTTGTAGCATTTTTAGAAGATTTGAGAAATCTTGCAATTGTGCAACACTCCAAAATATTTTCCAAACATTCCATGTTCTTTACTTCCAAGTTGGAGAATTTTTAGAAAAGTTTAGAAATCTTGTAACACTCCAAAATATTTCCAAACATTCCATTTGGTCAATACCGCTTTCATAATTGTTTACACACAGACATCAATCCTGTGTATGTAGTGCCATCAATGACTAGTCAACAGGTAATTCAGTTAACTTAGACAGACAGAGCCATTTCAGTAAATATTCAAGTGTATTTTCCAATTGAAGAAAATGAAATAAAACTAAGTGAGATGTTACTACTACTGGGTTTTAATATTACATTTAAACTATGATAAAGGACAGACATGATATTATGTTTTGGATTACATACTCATTTGGTAAGTTAAAGTTAAAAGGTGCACTTTACAGTCTGTTTATTTTGATGACTGTATGTTGTAGAATTTCAATATCCACAGATATACATGTACTACATTTCCCATACTGTTTTGAAGAGATTTATGTGTGGCATCACTACTCGATGTACACGACAACAGTAGATGTAGAATGCACCTCAGAAATGAACTGTTTAACATTTTTTGTTATTTTGTTCCAGAAAACTCAAACCCATTTTCAATTTTAAAAAAAAGTGGTTACCACAAAGAATTTTTAAGTTGAGGTCAAATTGATTTTCAGAGGTCAAATTAATTAAAATTAAGAATCCAATATGGCTGCCGACGACTGTGTTAACGCTATGGGAAAATAAAAGATTGAGGATTCTCTTGAAAACAAGATGGTGAAACCCCAAATTTCTTTTATTATTTCAAAATGACCAGAAATAAACTTTCATATGGTAAAGTTTGGAGAGAATTGAAGAACTTTGTTTAAGTAACATTTTACGTTAGAACACTCCATTCAATGTATTCGTATTCAAAAATAGTTCAATAAAACAGTTATCCATCAAACATTGCTTTATTATCATTTTTTTTTACAGATTTTAAAATTTTGGTTGAAATATGACTGATTACAGTAGAAAAATGTAAATAATAAAATAGTCACAAAATGTTGATCTCCATAAAACATTTCAAGTATGATGTAAATATTATGAATAATTATGAATGATATATCTCAGAATTTGTCTTCAATATCACTTTCATCGATATATCTGAAGGCTTTCACTGAAGTTTCTATTCAGAAATCAAAATTCAATACTGAATATATAAAACAAATTTGTAAATTTACCATTAGTTCTCTCTCTCTTATTGAGTTCCAAATAAAAGAAATCCCACACAATATATTGTTTTTTTATGATTAGGGCTAAATATACATTGAATTTCTGGATGACAAAATATTCAACAAATGTATCTGTTCAGTTAGTACAACCCTAAGATATCACAATACTTGTCATACAAGGTTAGTGTTTTTTGAATGACACACACACACACACACACAGCTACTGACTGCACCTCACATTTTCATGTAATACAGACCATATCAAAGGAGTCATTAATCTTTGAGTGATTAATTGTATGAATTCAATGGTTTGTTCAGAGGTGGAACCAATCATTTTATCAGGGTTTCTTAGCAGTATTTTTGTCAAGGGTGGTAAGTAGGTAAAATCTTCCTGAGTTTCCCAGTCATTTTATCAGGGTTCTCCTCCTGTACCATGGTATTAAAGTGGGTAAAATCTACATGTACCTGAGTTCTAAAGATACATATTCTACTCAGGTTCCCTATCAAAAGTATGGCCACATTCCATGTATCATGTGAACTGTAGTAAATGTATGGCGCTACCATAATAAATACTGATGGACTCTGGGTTCATAATATCAAATGGAAATTTCATCTCACAGTCAATAAATTTAATGGAAGGAAATCCCAGAGTTTCTGTCAGCATCGTCAGGGATGTACTATTAAGGTATGGAAATATAAGTAAGTATGTGAGCCCCTGTCTGTTACATAGATTTCTAAACATTAGCAAGAACACTGGAATTTGTTGACCAATATCTTCTTGACTATCTGTTTTGTCAAATGTGACTAACATCCCTTGATGTGGTCTCCATTAGTGAAATATATCATGTGTATATTATACATCGGTAGTCAACGACTCAAAAGTATTCATGACCATAGTGTAAAACATAAATTTGAAATGCACCTTTCATTTGCATAGTTGTTTCAAAGATATTTCCAATTATATTTAAAACTACATAATGACCATTTATGGCTCGAAAAATAACTGGAAACATGACGAACTGTTCGAGGCCATTTCATGAACCATATGTGATAGAAGAACGTTAGCCATACATCGTCTGTTAATTTGGGCAATGCCATTAATTGCAAAAGAATATATTATCACAGTATGAAGTTAACTGTCAACAAATATCTGAATTAGCCTACATGTTTCTGGAGCACAAATTCAAAAATTCAAAATGACAGTTAGGATAGCGGAATAGTGTAGCGATAGCCGTTCTCAAGTTTACAGGTAGGCAATGCTTGAATATCAATGTGTTCATCAGTTATTGTTTGCAAGCACTGGGTACTCTGAGTACAATGTCAAACATTTAGTTTCAAAAAGTAAACATCTGATGGTGAGACTGCCGATTCAAATCTGAGCATTGTTTATGTAAATGTATTACTGTACAGTATCTCTTGTGAGTTCACATCATAGCATAAGAATTCACTGTAAGCAGTCAAATGATGGCTTCATTAACGTTCTTGTGTTATGGGTAGGGTTACCAATTTTTGTTGGTAGATGAAATAAATCTGATGATGTCATTTACAAGACTGGTTTGTAGTTTTACACCTGGTGTTGCCTTCACACTTGGAGTTGTCCACAACATTTATTGGAAGCATCACAGTTGATAATTGATAATGTCCTATCATCTGTGCCACACAAGTTCATAATTTTCCTGCCAATGTTATGGTTGATTTCTTTCAATTTCTACAGTAGACACCCTGCTTGCAATGCCACACAAATTACCACCAATCTTGACATGAAGACAGCCATTTAGTCCCCAGCTATGACCCCATGAATTCCTCACAATATAATAAGGTATCTTGCCTGTAAATCATAAAGACACAAAACATGGTGACAAAGACAAAGTGGTTGTCCTTTACAATCTAAATAAAATCTAGGGTGTTGTCCAATTTGTTTTCATGAAATTCTATAATCTTTCAACAAGTTTAAACCTGGTAGGTCAATCGTGTACTCACTCTAAAAGGATAACGTAACAATACAGCTACATTATACTCACAATTTCATGTGACCTGCATGCCCCCCTTCTCTACAGTTTTAAATAGCCCATGTAACTTTACATGTTTCGGAAGTCACTTTTATTTCATACCCACCTATTCAAATCATTTCAACAACTATATTTAGCATGTTAAAGTTTCTTTGAATATATTTTTGTTGTCTGCTCGAAAGGTTTCAATCATTGGTATAAACTGGTTGTCATAAGAGCTTTCATCAGATATTCACATACCGTGTAATTAAATAATATACATGTATTGAGCACCAAATATATTTGATGGTACAACAGCCTCAGGTACCAAGTCTTGATCTTTGTGTATTACTCCAGTGTCATTTCATTTTTGAATTTTTTAGCTGAAAATGGGTGATGCTGACAATGAACTGACCTGTCATATCATATCCAATGATTTGTACAGCATGGTTGTTATAACCATGTGAACAGTGATGTTGAATAATACCACCTAGATAATCTTGCCAACTTGATGCATCAACAGCTACAGCCAATGATCCATTCAGATACAAGGCTTTTACCATTTCACTCTCATCTTTGTATCTGACATTGCAAAGAAAGAAGTTTATGGTCAATAGGGAATTTGCAAACCTGCCATGTTGAATGTTGCATCATGGGAAATGTGATAACAAATACTAATGAATAGGTACTGTAAACAATACTGTTACATTGTTTGCAACCATGAATGATCAATTCATAGTCACTCTGATCATTGTGGGAAGTTTTTTTCATCGGTAGCTCCAGATAAGGCATTACGATAACCACGTATAATCTCAGTCCTTTGCGTCTGAGCATGCTCAGTCTGGATTGCAAATTCCCTATTACATGGCATTACTAGTAACAGTGTGGATATCAATACCAGTAGGTGATGGGAATGTTATGTAAGACATGCATCAACATTAACAATGTACTGGAATCTGGTTTTATTGAACTATGTCCACCTGAGCAAAGAGCCTATAAACTCAGCTTGTGCCACTTTTAAAGTTTTGATGTAGCCTGTCAGCATAGAAATGTGAATCAATATACAGTGCCATCCATGAGATGAGTTTTCCACCTCAGAACTTTGTCAAGTCATTCTGTATAAATGATGATATACATGTGTGTACTGAGTTATGTAATAACAATCACTATGTCATAATTTTTAATATTATACAAATTTGTTCATTTACATAATGTGTGGCTATAGCTCTCAATAGTGTACATAGATATACAATAGCTTTGTATAATTGACATGGTCTCTTCAGGATGTTCTCACACAGATATCACATCAGTGCTTCAAGGTAAAGAAGACAGAAAAGAAAATTATCCCAGCAGTAGTGTAAGGTCCATTTTATTGACTGTATTTCAATTTTGTTTTTCAAGAGCCCAGTTCAACGGCCCAACCCAAGAGCTAGCCCAATAGCCCAGCCTATGAGCCAAGACTAAGAACCCAGCCCAAAAGCCCAACCCAAGAGCCCAGCCAAATGGCCCAGCCGATGAACCAAGACTAAGAGCCAAGCCAAACAGTTCAGCCCAGGTTTTAGTATATGCCATCACTATGGCCTAAACATTTTGTGTACTTACTGGTTACAAGTATGAGACTTCAAGTGCACTCCTGCAGTAATACTGGAAAAAAAGAGGAACAAGACATGAAAATTAGAGAAAGGACACTGTGGGCTAATAGCTATATCATGCAAGGTCTAATTTGTACTACATGGAACTGGATAACATCTTGCAAAAAAATTTCCAAAGTGTTAATTTTATACCAAGTTTGAGTGGTATTGTATTGTCTTTGGCTAGAATGTGTGTGTGTGTGTGTGTGTGTGTGTGTGTGTGTGTGTGTGTGACAGTGTGTAAGATAGATAGAGAGAGAGAGAGAGAGAGAGAGAGAGTGTGTGTGTGTGTGTGTGTGTGTGTGTGTGTGTGTGTGTGTGTGTGTGTGTCTGTGTGTGAATCTGTACATTTAATTAACAAAGCTCACTTACTTTGTAGTACTTTTACAAATACCAGTTTTGCCTGTAAAGTGATACTTTTTGGCTTCAGTTATACCAGTATTGCTCTTTTCCAACCATTGCATTGCTTCACATGTATCGCCACCCTTACACCCAGAACTTGTTGTATCACAGTCAATTACTTGTTGTACACTCAATTCTACCAAAGGTCCACCATCCAGAACTCTCTTGGTTTCCATACTTTCAACTGTACTGAACGCCCTGGAGTTAAATAAATATAGGACCAATTTCTTATCATTGTCAACATTACATTACGATACTAAGGGTTTTCTAGTCTGTTCATCACCATTCTCAACATGTGAAAACATGGAAGGTTTGTCATCTTACAATATGTAGTGCGCCCTCACATGGCCATACATTGCCATTATCTTGCAACTTATTGATGAATCAGAAAGCTCCTTTTATACTACATAGTAAAAACCATTGCCATTTTGGGCAATACAATATTGATTATTACCAATCATATTACCTCAAGTGGGACATGCTACATAATAATTATGTATTATATTCATGATGATTCCTTCAGTGCTTTCAAGGGTTGAGAATGGAGAGATAGGGAATGGAAAACCCTTGATAATATAAATGTAGACTATAGCATTCAACCATTTTGGTTTTATGTCACTGACTAAGACTACAGGATATTATACATGAAGAAGTTGAACAAAAAATATGGAATATATACTCTGGTTGTTCGACGTCATGACAATGTACGTCTATGTCATGACAATGCTTGTCTACAGCACTGGTTCTGCTGTGTTGGAAATATGAGTCAAAACATTCAAAATGGCCATTACTCCCCGATGTTTCATTGATATTACTGTTGATAGTATAATTATATTATTCTCAAATATTCTTCTCCATTCAGCCAGAAAATACTCGTGACCTAAGGGTTCTTACTACTCGTCTAGCAACTCGAAGTGACAAAGGCCCCTTAGGTCACTCATATTTTCCTTGATTGAACAAAGAAATATATTGGGGAATAACTTCTACACAAATGTAAATGTTCACAAAGTATCAATGAAGACTAAAAACAAGATATTTTTAACCATGTAACATGAACCTTTCAACAATAAAATGGTAAAACATTATTTTTTGCTATCTATTTACTCCTAAAATATCATTTGAGAATAATCGAATCTGAGACTCAAGAGCGAGAGAATACTTTTTTTCCAATGATTTCCTGCAAACTTTTGACTTTGGTCGTCTGCTACTTATAACTATGGATTCTACAGACTCTCTTTTGCTTTGTAACAGTTTTGCAAAATTTTATCACTTTGCCTTGGCATTCAATACATAATCATAATTCTTCAATTAAAAAAACCTTATTTTTAATTGTAAATGAAATAATGAAATAGGAATACTTCAAAAAATATCTAAAATTAAATACTTGTTTTTTCAGGGATTTTTTCTTTGAATAACCACATGACCTCATTCAAGATGGATTCTTACAGAGCAGAGCACATTTCATATTTGGATATACATGTAGTTTAAAAACTACGGTGTCCTACACAAAATGTTTGCATGACCTCATAACATATATAACCATGTGAATCTTGGTACATCATTTTCATACTTACATAATTACAAATGTCTACAATCCTCTAAAAATTAGATTATCTTTGTGATACTTACCAACAACCTCCACACTAGTAAAGGAAAGAGAAAAGAGAAAAACGAACATGAGAGGAATGACGACGAAGAATGGATTCACTAAGACAAAAGATGATACGTTTAAATCATTGTTAGAATTGAGACTGATAAAGCACAATAATGAATGGAAAGTATCACCAACATGTTCTAATAAATCTTTTTCATTTTTAACCGAGTGAGCGACCCATCATGTTAAGGTTTTACGATTTGAAACATAGAATTTAAGAACAGATGCCCTCAGCTTAGTAGAATCAAAGATCCATCAACACAGACACACTAACGTGTGTGTGTACATGTATACCAGTCTAGTGTCCACAGACCGTACATGAAATCACAGACTCTCCACTACAGAGTACGGTCTATGCTAGTGTCAAAGTTTAACCTGTTGATTGCATAGTAGGGAGATCCTGTACATTGTTAGAACTGTTGATTGCATAGTAGGGAGATCCTGTACATTGTTAGAACTGTTGATTGCATAGTAGGGAGATCCTGTACATTGTTAGAACTGTTGATTGCATAGTAGGGAGATCCTGTACATTGTTAGAACTGTTGATTGCATAGTAGGGAGATCCTGTACATTGTTAGAACTGTTGATTGCATAGTAGGGAGATCCTGTACATTGTTAGAACTGTTGATTGCATAGTAGGGAGATCCTGTACATTGTTAGAACTGTTAATTGCATAGTAGGGAGATCCTGTACATTGTTAGAACTGTTGATTGCATAGTAGGGAGATCCTGTACATGTGTTGATACATATGATAAATCACATGGATTGTTTTATAAGTTACAAATATATATCCTAATACTAGGTTTGATTTCAGTCAATTGCAAGTGATGGTTAAGTATACATCAGTATAAAGTAGAATACTTTGAATACTTTAATACACAGAAAAGAATTAGACCCCTAAAAGATATCAACTCAGCTTGTGTCCCTTCACAAACATTTAAGTTACCGTCTTTAGTCAAGTCAAAATTCTTGTGTGAAAATAAGGCAATGAAAATCAACTTATAAGGTCTTACTGATTCTTGGTCTCTGATCGGAGTCACTGCTTTCAAATCTCTCCTGACAAAAGAAAAGAAAGCAATTTCTTAAACTTCAACAAATACACAATCAATCTTCCATAGATTAAAAAATATAATATATAAATATTTTTGAGGATTTTTTCTATAGCTAAAAATTTACACCTCTTAAATTTAAAGTCGAATGTCAGATTAGGATTACATGTATGTAATCAGTTTATGTAATCACTCCCTACTAAACAGTAGCAAAAGTTGGTCCTGAATGAAAGAACAATTCTATCTAATTTTCCTGGCTTAACTGATAAATATATAGCAACTGAATTGAGAGTGTGGAATTCAAAGTTTCCATCAATGTTATAGAAACAAACATACCATTGATGTATAGTAGTTGTATAAAAGTGACTGTGTCCAAAATACAAGGTGTACTCTCTCTCTCTCTCTCTCTCTCTCTCTCTCTCTCTCTCTCTCTCTCTCTCTCTCTCTCTCTCTCTCTCTCTCTCTCTCTCTCTCTCTCTCTCTCTCTCTCTCTCTCTCTCTCTCTCTCTCTCTCTCTCTCTCTCTCTCTCTCTCTTACTTTTGTCTTTTTGAGAAGGAAATCAGAATTGAAATCTCTTGATGTTGAATTAGATTGTTTGAAGTTGTTGATATCATCTCATTGAGATACTTCATAGATAGATAGATAGATAGATATATAGATAGATATATAGACAGATAGATAGACAATTAGATAGATAGATTAGATAGATAGATAGATATATACACAGATTGATAGATAAACAATGTAGATAGATAGATGGATGGATGGATGGTTGGATGGACAGACAGACAGAATAGGAATATTTCAAGTACATTAATTGTATTGACAAATACTTACAAGTCATATTTATCTGGAATACTATCAGGCAATTTAATAGGATGTTTTTCTGGATCATTTGATATATCACTTAATGCTACTGCTGGTTTTCTCTGTGGTTCAAGCATTAGGTACTGTTGTTTGAATTCTTCAGGTGTGAGGTCTGCAAATTTAGTGATGCCATACACAGCTGTGTCATTATTTTTGCTTGATAAAGCATTCAATTTATCGATTCTGAGAAGAGTTTCCTAAAAGGGGAAAAAAGAAAGTAATGTCACACAAGAGTTAAATTAAAGAAAATTGTTACTACTTGACTTTCCTAAATTTCACAATTGGCCAATTTAGGAGATAGGGAATGGGAGTGTGGGTAGAGTGGGGGTAAACTTCTTGCTGGTGAACTTGTTTATTTCATGTTGAATTACATAAAATGTGAATGATGAAAAGTTAAAAAAAACTTTCAACTAGAACCACTTACTTACTTTGGAATGTAACCCCCACCCCTACCCCGGAATATAATTTCATCCTGTGAAGAAACTTCAACTAGAACTTACTTACTTTGGAATGGCACCCCCTTTGTGGAATATCATTTCATCCATCCAATCCATACAATGGGAAAACAATTTCTGACATTTTCTAAAAAGATTCCTTGCTCTCTGAAGTAAGTTTTCCAGGTTTACACAATCAATTTATTAAAACCAACTATTTTGGTCTCCTTCTCCCACACCTACATGTACGTGCATGTTGTGGTGTTTTTGCTAAAGTTTTGGGAATCCTGATAACAGAAATCTGGTAAAATTTGCAAAATGATACATTGAACCATTGTCAGATATTTAGACTTCCCATTTATTGTCACACATGCAGACATGTGTGTGTATGTGTGTGTGGTTATAAATGTGCATAGTTATCAATATATGTGTGCACTTGTAAGGAGAGAACCATTTCATTATGGGGGGGGGGGTTCAGAATAAAATAGTTGCCAAAAGAGAATAAAAATTGTCTCTGAACTTATGACAGAAGATAAAAAGTTTTATACATGTGTGTGGGGAAAGAAGTAAAGTGGTTGAGTTATGTCTATAAATGAATGTGTATATATAGCTGTGTGTATGTTTATGCGATTGAGTACATTTTTAAAACTATTTTCTATATTTTGAGCACTTCACTTTATTAAGTTATGTATACAGAGGTGTGTGTGTGTGTGTGTGTGTGTGTGTGTGTGTGTGTGTGTGTGTGTGTGTGTGTGTGTGTGTGTGTAGTGTGTACTTTTGATTTACGTTTCTTCTGAAAGTTTGTTGCATCTCATTATCAATTTGACATGTAGAAAACTGTACGGGCCATGGACAAGACTATTTCCGCTGAACTATTTCCATGGTCCACATCAGATAACAATTGTGTATTTCTTTTGTATTCATTTTATATATTTGTATCATATGTATGTTCTTTGAAAGTGTACCTTATTTTTGTTACCTGATGAAATAAATTTAATTCATTCAAGCATGGAAATATAACCCACGATTCAAGTCATACATTTTTTATATGTGCAGGTGTTAAAAGTTGACACCACTTTGAGACAAGTAAGCAAACTTTGGTGGCAGTTCCCCCTGCAGTTTCCATTTGAGCTACTGTCTATGGAATTAATTTGTCAACAGGTTTTGGCAGTCAAATTAATATGGCCGAATACCAATTCCCTCAAGTCCCCTAAAATATCAAATGGTAATAATATACCCCTATTCAAACTGATTATTATACATGTATCAAGTATGTTGTTTGACTTTGATCGTGTGTGTATGTATCCACCACCTCAGACCACTACATCTGATCTGAGCCACCACTATTAAAGTAACGCCCTTTATCTCATCCCCAAATCAACAGAATACAAACATGTACAACATGTTAATGTAAGTGTGGTCCCAGTCCACTACAAGAGGTGTAGTACATCAGCAGCATCACATGTCACTTTGTGACTCGTGTCTCTGAACACAAGTCAATGTTGTCATTGTTGACAAACCGTGAAACCCACCTTGAAAACACGGAAGTGTTGTTCGTATTCAGCTGTCCCTTGTGCATACGTTTTGTTGTGTGACACAATAAATCGTTGAAATCGGTTTTCTTCACATCTTAACTCCTTGTCAGCTTTTGTCGGGACACAGTAATCATAAAAGACTAGAATAGCACACACAGCTGGAAATAACACTCGTGACTTCTTTGAGTAGGCCGCCATGATTTTGGACCTTCTAACTTTAAAATTTGCTTCCATAAAATTGAACCCTCTATGTTTCTGTATATTCATCAATGAAAGCGCCCGCTATGTTTGCATGCATGGCCAGGGCTTAGGGAGAGGAGCTGGAGGAATGTGTGTAACTATTTACGCATGTTTTTGACTACTTTTATTTTCGATATAGATTATATGTGTACCATAAATTTTGATTGTAATTTATTCCAATGCTTGTCTATAACTAGCATCAGATAATTTTCAAAGAGTACATATTAAAATCTAGATATGTGGCATTGATAAAGAAGGTTCAAAAGGGACTCGATAACTGGGGCTCAGGCACGCATGTGGCTGAAAACAAAGATGGAAAAACATGTGTTCCCCTGTGGTTTTAGCCGACCATATTTAGAAATACGTGTAATTTAGGCATACATCATAGTTCAAACGTACTTAAATATTTGCTACAGCAGACTTTGAGAACATATAACATTTAATAGTACAAGAAAATTAACAAAATTAGCATACTTGCAGAATTTCCCAAACTACAAGAAAACACCCCTGGGCAAGAATTATATTAAAGTGGCCATATGGATGAGGATTGGGGTATTTAGTTTGGATTTTGGATTTATAAAACAGCTTAATTATCATCACATTTTCACTTGAAAAAAATCAATGTCAAACAACATTTACCAACTGTGTTTTTTGTAACTCAATACATTGCAAAAAAGCTATATAAAAAATGTAAAAGTTTGTTATTGTACATGCAATATTAAACAAAAGATTTTACACATTTATGAATATTTTGTAATTGATTCAAACAAGCACTTGGCATATTTTGTTTCACATAGATTTTTCAAGTAGTAAGCCATGATAAAAAAAATTTCCAAAATAAATACCCAATACTCGTGTAATGTCAGGTTGTATAAAAGTTGCGGGAAATTACTTGGTATATATATTCTAACCATTGTGATTGTGTCCTTAAATTGCCGAAATACAATTGTTACAAGTCATGTAGTCTCAACATTTTGATTCAGAAAAAGTGAAGCAGAGTGTCGAGTAGCTCTGGATGTATGCGCTACGATGTTCGACACGTCTTTCCATCGAACAACATCGTAGCGCATACATCCAGAGCTAAGTGTCGAGCAGCTCACCCCCCCCCCCCCCCATTGCCAGTGCGTACGTGACCGGCCATACCATTAATAGTTATGGTGATGTTACATGAGATGCACACTGTCAAAATTAGATATACAAATCCACTGGGCCCAAGTGAATAACGTATTTTTATTTGTAAATTATTTATAAAATCATGTTAAATATAGTATATGATGATTTGCATCCAGTAAACCGTGCATAAATTCGTTTGCAACTATCAAAATTTAATATGGCACCCCTACTTTCTTGTACTTGCATATCATGGGTCCATAACGTATGAATTTTATGAAAATGATTAAATCTCTACAGGACGTGTGTTTTAAATTCGAAAATTGAAATGTTGAGTAATACATATGGAATGATTTACATCGTAGTCGTGTTTCTGAGCTAACTAGCTTGTGACTGTGTGTAATTATTTACGTCGTGTCTGATATGATACGAAATTCTCCTAACTCATTAACAAAACAACAAATACACCGCGCCGCCGCTCGATCTCCCGCGTCCAGCGAGTAGCAAGCAGAAGTTTAGGTAGGCTCATGAGGCGGACATATATATACTGAATCTTTCGGGAAACAAAGTCGCGAATCAAATAATACAATCTAAGGTAGGGCAACATCATTTGTCAGAGAACTTTTTGCCACCATCAAAGTCACATGTGCCTCGAGAATGGGTATATTTTTTAATGAGGAGGGAGGAAGGACTGTGTTTATGGCATGGTTTATTGTGGTAGTACACAAGAACAAAGTATAGATTGTCCCACCAAAATGTTGTCATTGTCACTGTCACGCCCTTATAATTATATACATGTACATGTATATACAATGTGAATATAAGTGAACTTTTGCGTCAGCGATGGTTTGATATACCGGCCGTACGTAGGTTAACAAACATCAAACGTCGTAACAACACGTATTCCATGCGAGGCATCTGGTGTGATGATTATCCAATCTTTATATTCAACGTAAACGCCTGTTATTATCCATGTGGTCATGTGATTGAAAATCACTTCAAGCATTCCATGTAATATGATGATGTATGTATACCCGGGATGTATACATCTTCTATCAAGTAATTATATTGATAGCAAGTAACTATATTGCACCATTTTGAAGCCCTAAGCAATGGCAAATGGTCACTGAAATTGGTGAAAATGTTTTTAGATTGGCTAATTCAGAGGCTAAATGTTACAATTTTCTAGCAGGAGCCTTTGCATATTGCAAAAAAAATAACAACATGGATAGTTATGCAAGTGGATAAACTTTCAAAAGTTTGACATAATTGACCCAGCAACAAAGATACTGCCCATACCAACAGTAAAATTATGCATCAATATATAACCATAGAGGTATAGGGGTGATCTTCCCTTATACCTCCATGGTCATATACCGTAACTAATAAGCTTAGACCACTACAAGAACAGACTAGCAATATTATTGCCTATTGTATTAGGTGTGAATGGGGCTCTTAATCCCACTTCTTACTGTCAAGATTGTCCTTCAAGCATGCCTTTTGTTCTCAACTCTCTCAGAAGACTGCCGAACATTGTGTAAAATGATACTTCGGGTCTTTACAGATTTTAACTATTGACTCAGAAAGTATTCATTGGAAAAAATCAACGGTTAGTAAGTGTCTTCAATGACCAAAAACGAAGACCGTCCTTCTGTCACAATCAAAATCACTGCAGTTTCAGATGAGTTATACTCTGTTGAAGTTGCTTGTTCCTAGCACTTTATTTATAAATATATAATAAGTGATTTTTAAAAGGATTTTGGCACAGGAATTCAAACATTGTGAGATTATTGGTTTTTTTCCTGGGTTAAGTCAGAGCGTGAATTACTGAATTGTCCATTGCTACGCCGTTGTACATATAATACTTTTGCTGCAAATGTATTTGTCTGTAGGCCAGAGTTAAAAATAAACTAAACTTCAACTCTAGTACCCTTGCTAGTAGCCTGCTAGTTTTTAGCCCCCAGCCGGACATAGTCCAGGATGGGGGCTTATAAATTGGGCTCCATCCATCCGTCCGTCTGTCCGTCTGCAGTCCAGAGCCATTTCTTGGACGTTCATTGACCAATTTCTTTCAAACTTAGTAAATGGATAATGAACTATGACTTACATATACACATGTACACGTCAATTTGCTTTGGGATTTGATGCAGTTTAGCCGACCTACAGTCATTTTTTGGTCAAAGAATGCGATTTTTGGTAAAAAAACCTTAAACTCCAAAACTACTGACCAGGCAGATTGGCCTGAAATTTGATTGGGATGTTGTTAGGGGCATGTTCATTTAGATTTGTTTGGGATATGGTGCAATTTAGCTGAAAGAACCATTATTGGGTCAAAAAATGTGATTTTTGGTCAAAAAAGCTAAACTCAAAAACTACTGGGCAGATTGGCCTGAAAGTTGGTGGAAATGTTCCTAGGGGCATGTTAATTTAGATTTGCTTGGGATATGGTGCAATTTAGCTGAAAGAGCCATTATTGGGTCAAAAAATGTGATTTTCGGTCAAAAAACTTAAACTCCATAACTCCTGAGCAGATTGGCCTGAAATTTGGTGGGACTGTTCTTTTGGGCTTGTTAATTTAGATTAATTCATTACATGATGATTCCATTAGTGATATGCAAATTAGGGCTAAAAATGTGTCTTTTTGGTCAAAAGTTCTTTAATTCCAAAACTACTGAGCAGATTGGACTGATTTGATGGGGGATACATCTGGGTGTGTATAGATGAACAAATATCAAGCATATAATGATCTTGTGTGATATGCAAATTAGGTGTAAAAATGTGAATTTGGGTCAAAAACATAAATCTCAGCAAGTACTTGGTCAATGAGACTAAAACTAAAGACAATAATATTAAACAAGAACCACCTTGTACAGTACACAACACTCTTATAATTTCTCCAAAAGTTTTAAAGAATGTATGTGGCCATCCTAGTCAATGCAGATTCGAATTAAAGTGTTGCTACTCTGTAGAATATGTCTGTTAAATGTATACTGCAGCTTTCGTTGGAGTGATGTAAAATTCAAAATTTTTCTGGTCACACAGATATTACTAATGCTGACTGCACCTCTTATGTCAAAGAATAATCACATTGTGTTATTAATAACCACTTTTAAAGTGTGCATCATCCTAGTACTGTAGTTTAGCAAAAAAAAAAATTGTTTTTGGTGAAGAAATTTTGTCTAAAGTGGTGCGACAACGCAATTTTTTTTTTTAAATTCTCAACAAACCTGTCACTCAATCTCCTATTTATGGCAATTGTTCTGACACTAAACATTGTATTATGCACTGATTAAACTTTCTTTTGTCAATGTTCATTAATTCCAAAGTGAATCATCATCAGTATAATTGGATGGCAAATCTAGCATGTGTACTTACAGTAGATTGGCCGTCTAATTCTGCTCGGGGAAACAGTTAGAATGCCATCCCCTCTCTTCCTATCAACTAGTTTTCCATACAATACTGCATATGTACTCTATAATTGCTTGTCAAGTAAGAACCAATTCATTCATTCATTCCTTGATTCTCAGAACACAATGTCAAGTCGAAAGCCATCCTGGAGACGATCACTATCACCAAAGATGTCATGTACCAAGGATTATTACAAAATATTTTGTAATCGCCATAAAAGTCAGATGGCTGTGAAGTACCCATTCCTGACACCCCAGCAAATCCACAGGAAAGTACAAAAGTTATGGCAACAGATGTCAGATCAGAAGAAAGTAAAATATGTCCAGGATCTATCTACAACTACCTTGTAAGTAGACTTTGAGTCCAATCATACTGGCATGGCATGGCAGGGTGTGGCAGTGCGTCTTTGACTTGATTCTAACTGTCACATCGAAGTCCTTGGTAATTATTAAGGAATTAGCTAAATCAATTTAATTTGGTGGAAAAATTATGAGCACACACAGCCATGGCATGCAAACAAGATTATCTTCTGATTCAGTAATCTATGCTCATCACTAGACTAGCAGATGGCATAAGTCCCCTTAGGAATCTGTTCTTTTTAAAATTTTGTCCGGATAAAAAATACTCAAATTTACACTTAAAGGTAGGCAATTTTAATAGTTTATTGGTTTTACTCTCATCACTATCTCACCAAAGACAAATGAAAACACTCCACTCTCGTCACTATCTCACCAAAGACAAATGAAAACACTCCACTCTCTTCACTATCTCACCAAAGACAAATGAAAACACTCCACTCTCTTCACTATCTCACCAAAGACAAATGAAAACACTCCACTCTCGTCACTATCTCACCAAAGACAAATGAAAACACTCCACTCTCTTCACTATCTCACCAAAGACAGATGAAAACACTCCACTCTCGTCACTATCTCACCAAAGACAAATGAAAACACTCCACTCTCTTCACTATCTCACCAAAGACAAATGAAAACACTCCACTCTCGTCACTATCTCACCAAAGACAAATGAAAACACTCCACTCTCGTCACTATCTCACCAAAGACAAATGAAAACACTCCACTCTCGTCACTATCTCACCAAAGACAAATGAAAACACTCCACTCTCGTCACTATCTCACCAAAGACAAATGAAAACACTCCACTTTCGTCACTATCTCACCAAAGACAAATGAAAACACTCCACTCTCGTCACTATCTCACCAAAGACAAATGAAAACACTCCACTCTCGTCACTATCTCACCAAAGACAAATGAAAACACTCCACTCTCGTCACTATCTCACCAAAGACAAATGAAAACACTCCACTCTCGTCACTATCTCACCAAAGACAAATGAAAACACTCCACTCTCGTCACTATCTCACCAAAGACAAATGAAAACACTCCACTCTCGTCACTTTCTCACCAAAGACAAATGAAAACACTCCACTCTCGTCACTATCTCACCAAAGACAAATGAAAACACTCCACTCTTGTCACTATCTCACCAAAGACAAATGAAAACACTCCACTCTCGTCACTATCTCACCAAAGACAAATGAAAACACTCCACTCTCGTCACTTTCTCACCAAAGACAAATGAAAACACTCCACTCTCGTCACTATCTCACCAAAGACAAATGAAAACACTCCACTCTCGTCACTATCTCACCAAAGACAAATGAAAACACTCCACTCTCGTCACTATCTCACCAAAGACAAATGAAAACACTCCACTCTCGTCACTATCTCACCAAAGACAAATGAAAACACTCCACTCTCGTCACTTTCTCACCAAAGACAAATGAAAACACTCCACTCTCGTCACTATCTCACCAAAGACAAATGAAAACACTCCACTCTCGTCACTATCTCACCAAAGACAAATGAAAACACTCCACTCTCGTCACTATCTCACCAAAGACAAATGAAAACACTCCACTCTCGTCACTATCTCACCAAAGACAAATGAAAACACTCCACTCTCGTCACTATCTCACCAAAGACAAATGAAAACACTCCACTCTCGTCACTATCTCACCAAAGACAAATGAAAACACTCCACTTTCGTCACTATCTCACCAAAGACAAATGAAAACACTCCACTCTCGTCACTTTCTCACCAAAGACAAATGAAAACACTCCACTCTCGTCACTATCTCACCAAAGACAAATGAAAACACTCCACTCTCTTCACTATCTCACCAAAGACAAATGAAAACACTCCACTCTCTTCACTATCTCACCAAAGACAAATGAAAACACTCCACTCTCGTCACTATCTCACCAAAGACAAATGAAAACACTCCACTCTCTTCACTATCTCACCAAAGACAAATGAAAACACTCCACTCTCTTCACTATCTCACCAAAGACAGATGAAAACACTCCACTCTCGTCACTATCTCACCAAAGACAAATGAAAACACTCCACTCTCTTCACTATCTCACCAAAGACAAATGAAAACACTCCACTCTCGTCACTATCTCACCAAAGACAGATGAAAACACTCCACTCTCGTCACTATCTCACCAAAGACAAATGAAAACACTCCACTCTCGTCACTATCTCACCAAAGACAAATGAAAACACTCCACTCTCGTCACTATCTCACCAAAGACAAATGAAAACACTCCACTCTCGTCACTATCTCACCAAAGACAAATGAAAACACTCCACTCTCGTCACTATCTCACCAAAGACAAATGAAAACACTCCACTTTCGTCACTATCTCACCAAAGACAAATGAAAACACTCCACTCTCGTCACTATCTCACCAAAGACAAATGAAAACACTCCACTCTCGTCACTATCTCACCAAAGACAAATGAAAACACTCCACTCTCGTCACTATCTCACCAAAGACAAATGAAAACACTCCACTCTCGTCACTATCTCACCAAAGACAAATGAAAACACTCCACTCTCGTCACTATCTCACCAAAGACAAATGAAAACACTCCACTCTCGTCACTTTCTCACCAAAGACAAATGAAAACACTCCACTCTCGTCACTATCTCACCAAAGACAAATGAAAACACTCCACTCTCGTCACTATCTCACCAAAGACAAATGAAAACACTCCACTCTCGTCACTATCTCACCAAAGACAAATGAAAACACTCCACTCTCGTCACTTTCTCACCAAAGACAAATGAAAACACTCCACTCTCGTCACTATCTCACCAAAGACAAATGAAAACACTCCACTCTCGTCACTATCTCACCAAAGACAAATGAAAACACTCCACTCTCGTCACTATCTCACCAAAGACAAATGAAAACACTCCACTCTCGTCACTATCTCACCAAAGACAAATGAAAACACTCCACTCTCGTCACTTTCTCACCAAAGACAAATGAAAACACTCCACTCTCGTCACTATCTCACCAAAGACAAATGAAAACACTCCACTCTCGTCACTATCTCACCAAAGACAAATGAAAACACTCCACTCTCGTCACTATCTCACCAAAGACAAATGAAAACACTCCACTCTCTTCACTATCTCACCAAAGACAAATGAAAACACTCCACTCTCGTCACTATCTCACCAAAGACAAATGAAAACACTCCACTCTCTTCACTATCTCACCAAAGACAGATGAAAACACTCCACTCTCGTCACTATCTCACCAAAGACAAATGAAAACACTCCACTCTCTTCACTATCTCACCAAAGACAAATGAAAACACTCCACTCTCTTCACTATCTCACCAAAGACAGATGAAAACACTCCACTCTCGTCACTATCTCACCAAAGACAAATGAAAACACTCCACTCTCTTCACTATCTCACCAAAGACATTGTATTGGATTGTATGTTTAGCAGAGCATGTACACCAACAAAGATATTTTCAGCCAAGAAGTCTAAGATATGTAAAACATCCAATCAAGGTAGTCTTGGTCATGAGAAAGAAGATGTTAGTCCAAGGATGTCATCAGAAGTAAAGATACCCAGTCAGACATATAGAAGTATCTCAGCTTCACTGGCGTCACATACCAGCTCCAGACAGGGTATACTGGTACATGACAGGTACGTTTACAATTTGTAATCTTGTAGGATTCAAGTATGGTGTCCACAGTGATAGCAAAATAACCCTTGCCAAGAGACTTGTTGAGATGACTTGGTTAACAAAAAGTGAACTGCTTTATATATTTTTCATGCTATCACTTGTTGTTTATCAGAAATTTTAAACTCAGTTATGATAATTTTTTGTGTGTCCACTAAACTATTTTAGAACTCTTGTAATAATGCATTATGTAGGAAGAAATAGTATACTGTAATCGTATGTTTTTTGACACTGTTTATTTTATTAAATTTAATACATCCAAGAGCTTTTTCCTTGGACATACTACCAAACCAGAAAGACTATAGCTTTCAATTAGGTGGCACAATGTTTATCATATCTTACACAATGTTTTCTGTTATGGAATTATACAAACAAAATTCAGGCACTGCTAATATGTATGTATTTTATCTCACTATTAACACAAAAAACATTTTTTTTTTAATTTTCCTTGTTTCACCCGACAGTGATTTTGATTTGTGTTCACAGAGAGATCAAATGTAAAATTTTATATGTTTGCCCACTATCAGTGTCGGTATTTTGTTTAATGTAATTTGCAACAAAAATCCTGCAAAAACATTTTTGCCATCCAATTGAAAGTCCATAGTCTTTCTGGTTTGGTATTAAGTCTCACAAACATATTTTACAAGTTGTCATATTTCTGTATTCAGAGAAAAGGATAACAGAGAAAAGGATGGAAAGAAATGCAAACAGAGAGTTAGTTTCTATGGTGATGAAGATAATGTAGAGATGGATGAACCCTTGGAAGATAATGGGGAAGAGTTAGGAGATTCTGTGAACGAGAACATTGAGAAGATTCCTCAAGATTCTGAGCAGGTATTGTTACCCAGAATACCACAGAACACTACTACTGACGTCAAGGTTACATCAAAGAAGGGTACTAGAACACAGACTTTGAGAAGAAGTACCAGAACAAAACCTTGGAATAGCAAACATGCAACAACGACGACAACAACTACTTTGAATGATAGTGATTCAGATATAAATGACAGCAGTATTTCACAGATTGAGGAAAAGGAGAAACCTGTTGAAAATAAAGACATTAACAACAACGGCCTGATATACAGCACCCCTAAAGTCATACAAAAGTCAACAATTCAAAACCAAAGAAGTTCAAAATTTGACACTCCTAGGTATAGTATTGGTGGAAAGATGGATGAATCTCATGGTTCTGATTTCTATGATGTGAATAGTGAAATGAATAAAAGAGAACTGTATTACAAAGAGTTGAACATTAATAATAGTTTAGTCATTGGTGCACGGCCACAAGTCAAGAACACCGCCCAGTCATTAGAAACATGTATCCAAGAGTATGACATTGATAGTGATGTCAACAAAAAGATGTTTGGACAAAGGCCATCTGGAGGAGACTGTGATAAGAAGGAAAGGGGTGTCTTATCATCCAAACAAAACACCACTCTGGACAGTAACTTGAATGCTGACCCACGATGGCAGCAGAGCAGCAGAAACTGTTTTGGTTTTGTGGATAGTGATGATGATATTGAAAGTGAAATTGAAAATATGCAGTTTATACTAGCCAAGAGTCAACCTACCCACAAGGTGAATGTGAACAATAATAACAGTTTTAATAGTAGTGATAAACAATGTGAACCACAGCTGAATTATGTGTACAATTCAGAAAGTTCTGACGGCTCGGTAAGATTTCAAGGGTTGTCATATCGGAATAATATGTCAGCTGTGCAGCACTGTACATCGGAATCCTTGGAAGTAGACTTTGAAGACAGATCTCAACTAGATAGTACAGGGTCCAGAAGATTAACACCAGATGATTCATTCCTTCAAAGCCCTACATTGTCAAGTTATTCTCTAAGAAGTCTTGGTTCTTTATCAAATCTGTCAAGTGTTACTTCTCCTGTGTCATCTCAGAATTCTGTCTCCATATCTCTGTCTAGTTTGTCTCAGGTAAGTCAGACCATATGCATGATGGTATTATTGCAACATGTTGATATAAAGCTTCGCCTATCAAATGGATGTTGAATGTTGAATGTTGGTATTATTTCAACATGTATTGTTGATATCAACTTTGCCTATCAAATGGATGTTGAATGTTATTACACTCACAGCAGTATGAATAAATGGTTGCCAGTGTGACAGTTCATGGGAATTTAAGACACAACATTTTAATTTGATAGACTCCATGAACTTCCAGTTTACATTTGGGGATTTCTAATGTTTCAGTGTTTTTAAAGTCTTAATTATATTACCTGGTCATATATATCAACATATATGCAACCATTGAAGGCATCCTATCACATATTATGCAACCAAGGCACCCTAGCTATCACATACAACAACACTAGTTTATATTTGTGTCCATGTTAAAACATAATAATTGTATTTCCAACTTTAGACTAGTGCTAATGCTGTAATGTCACAGTCATCATCTATATCACCAGTAAAGAGTGTAATGTCACCATTATTCAAGGGTATACGTGGACATACTACAGCAAGTACCAGTAGAAGGTGAGCACAAGCTTTGAAATGTAACCAAGATCTCTGTTTTGTCCACAGTACAGTCTTAAAGCAACATCATATCATTGAAGTAGTTTTTAGCACCACTGAACTGAATGTTCAGTAGTGCTATAGGCATGGCAAAGTGTCTGTCTGTCTGTGTGTGTGAATGTGTGTAAACAACTTAAAGTCAAAAACTGCTGGACCGATTTCTTTGATATTTGGTGGTCATATTACTTTTGGTGTCTAGTTGGGAAATTGTTCAAATGAAAGTGATTGCATCAGCGATGTAGGATTTGGGTCAAAAAATGTGATTTTCCTTCAAAATCTTCTTTGTTCTCAGTGAACACCATGAGGGGATGTGTTAGGTAACGTTATATAATCACTGGGCAAAGTTCATATGCACATTCTAAATCCAGTTATTACAATAGGTTATGTAAATAAGACTGGTAAATATGCCCTTTCTTTCTTGGTGGAAATTTTACTAAGTTTGAAATGAAAATGATTGCAGCAATCATTGGATCGCCCGGCGTCTGTCTGTCTGTGTGTGTGTGTGTGTGTGTGTGTGTGTGTGTGTGTGTGTGTGTGTGTGTGTGTGTGTGTGTGTGTGTGTGTGTGTGTGTAAACAACTTAAAGTCAAAAACTGCTGAACCGATTGCCATGATATTTGGTGGGTCCATTACCTTGGGTGTCTAGTCGGGAAATTGTTCAAATCAAAATGATCGCATCACAGGTGTGTGATTTGGGTCAAAAAATGTGATTTTTGGTCAAAAAACTTAAACTCAGAAACTACTGGGCAGATTGGTGCAAAATTTGGTGGGAAGATTCTTTAGGGGTGTAAAGTAAGATTTGTTCATGACATGATGATTCCATCAGTGATATGCAAATTAGGGCTAAAAATGTGTCTTTTTGGTTAAAAATCTATAATTCCAAAACTACTGAGCAGATTGGGCTGAAATTTGATGGGGATGCATCTAGGGATGTATGGACGAAGATATATTAAGCATACAATGATTCCATGAGTGATATGCAAATTAGGTGTAAGAATGTTCATTTTTGGTCAAAAACTTATATCTCAAAAAGTACTTGGTCAATGAGCCTGAAACTTGGCGAGATGTTTCTGAAACTGTTATTCTGCAGATTTTCTTCAAAATATTTTGACCAAATTGGCCCTAGCGACCATGACCACGCCCTTTAGCAACAACCAAATGGCAGTATATTTTGGTCAAATAACAACATCATCTGGTAGGCAAGTGAGTAAACATTCAAAAAATGTGTGCAAATACCCTAGCAACCATGACCACGCCCATAGCAACAGCCAAACAGTGGTGTATTTCACAAAGATAACAACAGGGTTTAATAGACAATTGAATAAACATTCAAAAAATGTATGTAAATTTGCATAGCAACAAGACCACACCCATAGCAACAGCCAAATAATCACGTATTTTGCAAAGATAACAACAGGAATAGAAAGACAAATGAATAAAAATTCAAAAAATGTATACAAATACCCTAGTAACCATGACCACGCCCATGGCAACAGCCAAACGGTGGTGTATTTCACAAAGATAACAATGGGGTTTAGGGGCGACGTCAAAAGATCGATGTTTACAAAAAAACTTAATTGCTTTAGTTTGGGGGTGGGGGGGTTTTGGCCAAAATAATTTCTCAACCGTCAAAAACGATTTAACGCCATACTTGGCAAATTTAGTACGATTTCAAGGCTGCTTTTACCTAAAAAACTGCGTACAGTCGGTCCGATTTATCAGCGGTACGCGGTTCAGCTTTCAAATTTGCTGCAAAATAGGTGTTTGGGAACGAGGTGGGTATCCAAAGTGTGCGTACGCACATTTCATCAGTTGGCGTCGTCGAGACACGAAGGGTTCGTCCAATTTTCTGGTCCATATATGTTCTCCTCACACAATTTATAAATGCCCTTCGAACGACTTTCTGAAACTAGCGAACAAGATTTGGGAGTTAAATATCAAAGAACAACAGGGCAAATCCCGGGCCGGTGTACAGGAAAGCGCAACGAAGTTGTGGCATGCCAAATACAAAAATGATCGACGGTCATTAGCCGAGTTCATGTCCCAGGAGGTCGAGTCGAAACAATCTATTTTGAAATACGTTAAAAATATGTTTGAAAGTTAACGAAGTCACAGTGGGTACGTGATCAGAGACGATCGTGCAATCGTAGTGGTAAATTTTAAAGGACCTTCACGATAATTTATTTCAATAGACTATGTGGAGAAGACGTTGTCAAAATCCACCTACGCGAAGGTTCTAAGTTAGTTATAACGTGAAACTAAGAATGTAAATCCGGAAATTACCGATGAGATGTCATGTTTGATGTGACCTCTCAACTTGGACTAAATTGTCGTAGATAGCGTGGTATTGCGAATGTTTATTTCTACACTCGCAACAAGTTGATCGTTCGACTGATGTTGATGCAGTCCTTCGTGAAAATCAAAAGTTCGATCGCCTGAAATAATTATTCAGCAATAGTTTAGCAATTTCAAACAGATTTATAGATGTTTGTAGATGATAGTTGGAACATGCATGTGAAAGCCGTGGCCGCCGCGTCAACGTGTTCATCACTGTCGTGGTGCGATGTCACAGTCAAAATCAACGGAAACGTGCGAATATATACGACTCGACAGAAACAACTTGAAGGCTAAAAAGCATGAGAGCTGGTAAATACAATTTCTAGTTGAAACTATATTTTGCAGAGACAGTTAAATGTTTTACAGTTTGAATTGCAATGTTACTACATATAGTTCTTTACTCCAGTGAATATGGTTACTTCATCCGATCTAATCTTTGGAATGGCCTTTAATGGGAAGTGGTATCCTGCTGTTTGCAAAACACCTTGTCAAGTTTTATGAATCAAATCTATCTGTACAATCAATTTAGTCGAACTAGTTAACAAAGGCGATTCCTACACTTTCCCGACCGGCCCTGTATTTTTCAGTTAAACAAAAATCATCCGATTAAAGTGTTGCTGATGAGCCTACACCCAGTCACGAAATGTCTCCCATTTCAAAAAAGAAAGTGAAACCAGACATACCAGTATTAGTAATCAATGTGACTTGACGTGTAAATTCAGTGTTGTTGTGTTCTGTTGGTCTTCAATAAAAGTATTTTTCTGAGTTAAAATGGTTTTCTATTTTATTTATAATTCAGTATTATATTGGTACGTTGTTTGAAAGTGGAAGTATACAGTATGAGTCTGAAACGATTTTCAATTTTAGGTCAGTTAAGTTAGATGGGGGGGTGGGGGGGTCTGGGACCTAACTTAAGCAATTAAGTTAGATATATTATATTGAACTTTTGATGTTGCCCCTAATAGACAAATGAATAAACATTCAAAAAATGTATGCAAATACCCTAGTAACCATGACCACGCCCATAGCAACAGCCAAACGGTGGTGTATTTCACAAAGATAACAATGGGGTTTAATAGACAATTGAATAAACATTCAAAAAATGTATTTAAATTTGCCTAGCAACAAGACCATGCCCATAGCAACAGCCAAATGATCACGTGTATTGCAAAGACAATATCAGGAATTCATACACAAGTGAACAAAAACATACATAAATGTATGCAAATATATCTAACAACATGACCACGCCCATAGCAACAGCCAAATGATAGCATTTATCATAAAGATAGCAACATGGTTGGATAGGCAACTGGATAGTTATTCAGCAAATGAACACCTATTGTTAGCATGGACTAGCATATGGATAAACATTTAAAACTGTACAGTTGTGCTACAACGCCATTGGCGGTATTTTTTTTTTATTGTTCAGCAAAATCACTTAGTGAAAGCATCATTGAAAAGTAATTGTAACCAGTGATAGTTGTTTTTGGTTGAAACAGAGAGTTGTGTAAAGCTTAAAACATACAATAACATGATTTATTTGGTTAAGACAATGACTAGAATATCACCTCAGACATTGGCTTCTTAGATGTTTGGATAATTGAAAGTGTTGTCACTGGTAACCTTGATTGGTTATCACTTCTGTAACTTAGTATTTCAGTTACACTCACCTAATTATTACAGTCTCATGCTAATTGAGATAAAGTTATCTTTTTAGGAACAAGTTACTTGATGTTAAATTGTATCTCGTAGCTTTGATGATATATACTAGCTTCCCCTACTGCTGTTAGTGTACCCATTTGTCCTTGGTGTTCTTTGAGATGGGTACTGTGAAGGATCTGGCTGTCGGACAACACAAAACAATCTTTGCAAAGAAGACAAAGTGGCCCAGGAAAATGGATGAATCAAAGAGCACAATCTGACCCACAACCATGACTGTGTTTGCAACTACATGTCCACTTATTTGCAATAGTCTACTGTCAGGTGACTCCACTAGGGGTCACATGACCAGATAGCTTAACAGCATTATGCTGATGACATCTAAGTGATTCAGATGAAAGCTACGTAATCTCTTCAAAGTAGATTCTAAAAAGGTAACTTTATCTCAGTTAACTATCTATTACCTATTGAAGTCCACTACATATCAATCTCAATTCTTCCACACTCATGACAAGGTGCGCTGATTGTTGTGTAACAGAATTTCCACTTTGATCAATTGAATTTCTTTTCAGGGTACTGGTGAGTAATCCAAATGAAGGAGAATGCAATTTTGACAACCTTTACAGAGATGACAGTATTTTCTTGTAGTCAAACTCTGTTGACCAAGTATTCCGAGGAGTATTCAATGTCAAACTATTTGAATATATTTGGATGTGCTATGGATGTGCAGTGGAAATTGAAAAAGATTTGAACATTGTTATTTTTTACTGACATCAGTGATGTACACAAAATTACATATTCAACAAATATGTACAGGTTCACACATTGTCATCTGATTGCACTCATATCAGAATATTCAGTGAAGTTCACAATGTACATTGTTCAAAAGTACTTTTTCTTGTGTATTAGTTCAGTACAGTACTTATGAGTCAAGGTAGCACATCAGTTTAGCAAACATGATACATATAATTTTAAGTTTAATGAAAGATGCAAAACACAGGACACCATGTGGATCTTGTAGAAGCAAATATGACAGCAACCATTATAGCATTAACTATCTGATAATGGAGGACCAACTTTTACTTACTGTGAATGAATTGTTTTGGGGGAAAATACCCCATATTGAATTTGAAACCTGTGCGTGATACATAGACCTTATGCCATGTGTAAAATGTATCCATTCAAAGTTTAATGAGAATATACACATTAAAGGGACAGTCTGTAACTTTATGGTGTTTACCTATTAAAAGGGACACAGTCTCTAACTTTGTGATGTTTACCTATAAAAGGAACACAGTCTGTAACTTTGTGATGTTTACCTATTAAAGGGACACAGTCTGTAACTTTATGATGTTTACCCATTAAAAGGGACACAGTCTCTAACTTTGTGATGTTTACCTATTAAAGGGACACAGTCTGTAACTTTATGGTGTTTACCCATTAAAAGGGACACAGTCTGTAACTTTGTGATGTTTACCTATTAAAGGGACACAGTCTGTAACTTTATGATGTTTACCCATTATAGGAACAGTCTGTAACTTTATGGTGTTTACCCATTAAAAGGGACAGTCTCTAACTTTGTGATGTTTACCTATTAAAGGGACACAGTCTGTAACTTTATGGTGTTTACCCATTAAAAGGGACACAGTCTGTAACTTTGTGATGTTTACCTATTAAAGGGACACAGTCTGTAACTTTATGATGTTTACCCATTAAAGGAACAGTCTGTAACTTTATGGTGTTTGCCTATTAAAGGGACACTAAATATAGGGTATTAGGCTTTAATGACATGGTTTTGTAACTCTATGTAATTTCACCCTATATATAGGGTATCAGGCTGTAATGACTTGGTTTCTGTAACTCTATGTAATTACACCCTATATATAGGGTATAGATTTTAATGACTTGGTTTCTGTACCTCTATGTAATTACACCCTCAATATAGAATGTCAGGCTTTAATGACTTGGTTTCTGTACCTCTATGTAATTACACCCTAAATATAGGGTGTCAGTCTTTAATGACTTGGTTTCTATAACTCTATGTAATTACACCCTAAATATAGGGTATCAGGCTTTAATGACTTGGTTTCTGTAACTCTATGTAATTACACCCTAAATATAGGGTATCAGGCTTTAATGACTTGGTTTCTGTAACTCTATGTAATTACACCCTATATATAGGGTATCAGGCTTTAAATAATGACTTGGTTTCTGTAACTCTATGTAATTACACCCTAAATATAGGGTATCAGATTTTAATGACTTGGTTTCTGTAACTCTATGTAATTACACCCTAAATATAGGGTATCAGGCTTTAATGACTTGGTTTCTGTAACTCTATGTAATATTACACCCTATATATATAGGGTATCAGGCTTTAATGACTTGGTTTCTGTAACTCTATGTAATTACACCCTCAATATAGGATGTCAGGCTTTAATGACTTGGTTTCTGTAACTCTATGTAATTACACCCTATATATAGGGTGTCAGGCTTTAATGACTTGGTTTCTGTAACTCTATGTAATTACACCCTAAATATAGGGTGTCAGGCTTTAAATGGTTAAGTTACTCAACTCAGAAGTCTAGTCACAGGATAGGTGTGCATCAAACTCCACATTTGACCCAGGTTAAATAGACTAAATATTGAAATGTGAACACAGTGTAGTGCCTTTGTGTTTCTATATTTGTACCTCCTATTGCTATAGTGATTTGTTAAGTTGCAATAACTGATACAAATAAATAAACATAACTTGCATGTAATTCACTCACGAATCACAGAAAAAATTAAACTTGATAACTATCGCAAGATAATTATTGAATTGGACTATTCGGAAAATTTATATGTTTTGTTATATTTCATGGTTTATAAAATATATTATTGTGTATTGAGTTATATTAGACAAAAACATGAAAATTCAACGTTTCATTGTAGTTCAAGAATGTTTTGTTTTATAGTAGCAATATATATATGATGATCTTTAATATTGTCACCATGCATTGTTCTGTATAGTCTATAACCATTAGTTGCCATGGATAGTTATGTTTATCAGTTGCCATGGATAGTTATGTTTATCAGTTGCCAGGGATAGTTATGTTTATCAGTTGCCATGGATAGTTATGTTTATCAGTTGCCATGGATAGTTACAACTGCTGACATCACACCTTGGATGAACGGAACCTGTTACAAACAGAGAAATAAATTGGATTAATAATACTTGACACAGCATGTTGGAACAGTAGAGACTTGTATTACATTTTATGGTGTGATAGGAACAGTTTTATGGCCTTTTTACATGTACAGGAAATGCCAGGGGAACTAGAAATTTGTTTGTGAATGTGAACTGTTATGTAAAGTAGCCATAAAACTGTTCTCATCAAATGATGGAATGTAACACAAGTCTCCTTACTTCCAACATACTGTGTCAAGTGTTATCAATCCAATTCATTTGTTTACTTTCCCTGTTTGCCCATGGTCTGATGTCAATAGTTGTATGTTTATGATGCACTGTATATTTCTCTAAAGTGTTTCTAAGTAAAGAGAGTAAAGTGTTCTTGTTAATTCATCTCTTTGCAGTATTGTAGTGTTTAAACTTGTTCACTTTCTTTTGTTAGTATTAAAAGTACCTGTTGTTTGGAATATACTTGTTATGTGTTTATTATTTCACCCTTTTCTATGCTACATTTACTGAAATTTATTATACAGTGTATTAGAGAAGACATGCTTAGTAATATATCTGTAAGTACCTTTAGAAGCCATCCCCCGTTGACCCGACATATTGACCAATATCAATCTTACTAGCTCAATTGCTAAACTTATCTATTTCAAACATCTTACTAAGAGCAGTTAAATAATGGCCTATGTCCTCCTCCACAACACTGACATGCTATCAACACATGTTTACAACTCTGTTACATATCAAAATATTGTATGGGTCTGTGAGTGACAACTTTGACACCAATAACCACACCAACTAATGGTTGACTTGTAAGGGGTGATCGCACAATGTCACACAAGCTCAATAAACTAACTTAATTTGTTTAGAAGGCAGGGGTCTGGCACCAATGCAAATCATTTTCGCACTTCTAACCAAATTTCGAAAAATTTCATGCTGTCAATGACAACAGGTTTTGTATGTGCTACTGAGATGTTGACAAGTTGATTCAAATTTACTGCTGAGATATACAGTGCTGGATTTCTGATAGTATTTTAATGTGTTACCATTATAATATGTTTTTACATTGCTTTGATCGTAATGGTGTGACTGCTACAATTTTCATCATGGTTTACATCATATATAAATGTGTTGATGTTGCCTTTTTTTTAATGTTCTTGAGGGGGTGGGGAAGGCCATTGTCCTAAATGAACAAAGTTTGTTTATTGAGCTTGTGCGACATTGTGTGATCATTCCTAACTAGGTTAGAGTACAATACGAGATCATCATGAATAAATTTGACTCTGCATTGGTCTACCATGTACAAAGTATCAGCTGATCATTTAGTTTGCCACATATTTATACCCTTCATTCTCTAGGTATTCTTGTACCCTTGTTAATAACTTGTCTCTCAGATTGCTCGTTGATCGCTGTTTGCATTTCGTTCAGGATATCAGTTGAATCATCCAACCAGGTGAACATTTTTACTCTGTAACATTGACCAGTGAAATACAAATCATCCAACCACATGAACGTTTTGCTCTCTAGCATTGACCAGTGAAATACAAAACAAAATAATAGCTTCATAAATGAAATGTTGAAAACTTGCATTTCTCCTACTCTTATTATGAAACTGTTACAAAATAAAAAAGATTTAATACACAGGGATTCAGAATCCAAATAATTTTTATTTCAATTTTTTACATGTATACATTTAAATGTCTGAAGTATTCTTCATCCTCCCTTCCCTTTAAAACTTATCACTTAACCCTACACATACTACTAGTATTAGGAATTCAAGGCACAGGACAGCCATGTTGTGTGGTAGCCTAGGTACATTAAAACACATGTACAGCCATGTTGTGTGGTAGCCTAGGTGAGGTTACATGCCTAGGTACATTAAAACACGTACAGCCATGTTGTGTGGTAGCCTAGGTGAGGTTACATGCCTAGGTACATTAAAACACATGTACAGCCATGTTGTGTGGTGGTAGCCTCGGTGAGGTTACATGCCTAGGTGCATAAAACACATGTACAGCTATGTTCTGTGGTAGCCTAGGTGAGGTTACATGCCTAGGTACATTAAAACACGTACAGCCATGTTGTGTGGTAGCCTAGGTGAGGTTACATGCCTAGGTACATTAAAACACATGTACAGCCATGTTGTGTGGTGGTAGCCTCGGTGAGGTTACATGCCTAGGTGCATAAAACACATGTACAGCTATGTTCTGTGGTAGCCTGGGTACAACACATGTACAGCCATGTTAATTGTGTGGTAGCCTAGGTACATTAAAGCATATGTACAGTCATGTTCTATGGTAGCCTAGATACAACACATGTACAGCCATGTTCTATGGTAGCCTAGGTACATTAAAACACATGTACAGCCATTTTGTGTGGTAGCCTAGGTACATTAAAACATGTGTACAGCCATGTTGTGTGGTAGCCTGGGTACAACACATGTACAGCCATGTTCTATGGTAGCCTAGGTACATTACAACACATGTACAGCCATGTTGTGTGGTAGCCTAGGTACATTAAAACACATGTACAGTCATGTTCTATGGTAGCCTAGGTACATTACAACACATGTACAGTCGTCGCCTAGGTACATAAAAACAGTTTATGATTCTTTGAGACACCATCATAGGTTTGATTTGTATAAAATTCTACCATGAAATTCCAGTATCTATTTCTTGATATCAGTATACCAGGTCATGTAAATCACACATAGTGTGTGTGCAATATATATCTGTCTACTTGTTTATACATCTTTCCTCACCATTGAAAAATTCAATATTATCATGTCTTATAAAAGATAACTTTCAAAATTTCCTCACATTTGTCGTTACCCTGATAAGAGGAAGGGAAGTAATAATTTGTGAAGATGTGTAAAACTAAGATAAACCAATTTTAAGATGCTGGGGACTTGTATCCAATAACATACTGGCAGTATTTTATTAGCAAATTTTAACAGTTAAGTCTATATATTATTGGGTAAAGTAATGTCAAACTAGGAAGGTTATTCCAATGCTATTGGAAAGTAAACCAATACAATAATGGTACATTGCCTTGTTTAGATATGAAGTTCACAAATAACATTCTGTACACAAAAATTGAAGAGAAAAGTGACCAAAGACAAAAAATATATTTTCATATGTAGTCGTGTGTGTGTGTGTGTGTGTGTGTGTGTGTGTGTGTGTGTGTGTGTGTGTGTGTGTATGTGTGTCTGTCAGTATTGTTTATCATGGCTAGTTGTCTATATAAACTCACTTGAAATAATGTTCTAGCTATATTGGTATGTACATGTAGTAATGTGGAGTATCTCTACATGTCAGCACATGATCACTTGTGGATTTACAGCATGTCAACAGATAGGAAAAACTCACTGATTTTATACCTCTAAATCTGCACTAGCTGCAACTAGAACATTAAAAAAACGTGTGTGTTAGCTATAATAACTTACTTGTAATATCATACATCCTAAACAGTATTGAATTACCTGTGGGTAAACATATTTTTTTGTAGCTGTATACAATAAATCAAATCAGATTGATTTTTTGGTCTGCACCCAAAAATTGCACCCTCAACAGTCCCTCAACGGTCTTACAACCTAATACCACACTAATTGTGGATGAAATTCATCTCTGATTAAACATGTACAAATGTCTATTGGTTCAGTGAAAAAATTGTCGGTTTGAAAAATGATACCACAGTGACAAAACTAGTGCAGTTTTAACATGGTGACAGATTGAAAACCAAGCTTTCACTCACGGTTTAAACTCATTGCTACACCAACTATGGATAATATTGTACTAATAAATCCTCTCTCTACAAGAGGGGTATTTGTTTTCACAAAACTAGACAAACTACAAGTTGGGAAACACAGAATTAACAGATACAATGTTTTTCATACAGAAATTGAATTTTTTTAGTGAATATATCTTTGGTTACGTGATGAAAAAATATGTCCCAGTTGCAGCAAGTGCAGGATTAATTTGTTACAAAAAAAGCATCAGATACTATAATCACACAAAAAGAGATGCAACTACATATATATACAGTGTAAAGAAAATGATGTCTGGAAATGATATGCAATTCATATCATAACTTTGTTCAAAATGTCATACTGAAGTACAAGTATTTTATGTGAGTGATTTTGACTATCAAAAATTACAATCCAATAACTTTACTTGTATTCCTAGTGTAAGGAATGTATAAAGTTCACATGGTGTGTTTGTTAAGGGCAGTAAGCAGGTAAAATCTACCCAAGTTCCTGTGTCATTGTATTAGGGTTCCCCACCAAAATTATGGTAGAGTGTATGGGAAACTACGCCACTTTTACTATATTCCCCCCTTTCTGTTACTGCCCAATATTTTTCTTTGTTTGGCCAAGAGAAATATGAGTGACCTAAGGGGCCTTTGTTAATACAAGTCGCTAAATGAGTAGTGACAAAACTGTTAGGTCATGAGTATTTCCGGTTAAATATAAAGAAAAATATTGGAGAATAACATAATTATACCAGCACCTGTAATATCGAACAAAAATTGGGGAAAATAATGGTAATTTTGAATGCTTTGACTCACATTGCAAACACAGCTGAACCAATGAATGTAGACACACATTGTTGTGACATAGAACGACCTGAGGGTATAGATTCCATATTTTTTAGTTCAACTTGGTTTGTACATGGTATAATGTAACTTATTTCCCTTCAATTCATACTGAAGATTTTAAGATATAAATTACCAAGAAGACTGTTACATAGCAACTATTTACCTGAGGCTGAAAACAGACTGCAGACTTGCCATATTTAAAGTAAATTAATGTATGAACGCAACAATCAACTCCTGTGCTAGTACCCTAGGGTGGGGTGGGTGAGTGGGGGTGGGGATGGCTCTTGACAAACATAAAACAGATTTGATATTGAAAGACAAACCCAGTGGTTTGAAAGACACATAGTTTGGGTATTGCATTATGGAACCATACAATTGGCTATATGGATTATTTTGGACGGAATTATTTTTTTGATCCTCCAAATCCTGAGAACCCCATCATTGCCATCATATCGGGATCTCCATCAACATCTAAATCATCATCAGCTTTCCTCTTCCTGTCTTTCCTCTTTTCTTTTCTGTAAGCTTTCTGTTTTTCCTCCTAGAATAATACAAAAATTTGTGTCAATCACCTATAGCGCTAGTTTCCTGCACTTGACAAATGCATTCACTATTACAAACAGCAAACACTGCATAGATAATCATTGTACATGTATATGTTACAGCTGCACTACATGCAACTGGAATGCTGTTTGAAAATGTTTCAGTAATAGTTACAATACCCTACCCATAATATGGTACATGAGGGTAAACATATTTTTGTAGTTGTATACATGATAAATCAAATCAAACCTGTTCAAGCATGTCTGAGTTATGGCTTTGGACATGGAAAATTCACAAACAAAATGGCTGCCAGGCAGCCATATTGGATCATATCATGACGAAAATGGATATGCACATGTATGTCATAGAACACTGTCCTAATACCAACTTTGAATGGCTGCTAGGTGGCCATATTGGATCGTATCATGAAACAAATTTTGTGCATATGTATGCCATTGTCTGTTGCCCCTGTACCAAGTTTGAAAAAAATCAGTCCAGGCATCTCCAAGAAATTGCTCTGGAAGGACGGACAGATAGATGGACGGACGGACGGAACCCAATCCATAAGTCCCCGTTCCGGACCTCGTCCGGCAGTGACTAACAAACACTAATGTCAAACTATAATGTAACACACTGCTTCACATGTTGCAGTAAACTTAACATCAGAACTCAAACACTAATGCCAAACTATACTGATGACTGACTGACTGATGTCATCATACAGCTATGTGCATGCATGCATGTTTTCACAGCAGATGAATAAGTTGTCACCTTCTGCTGGTGGAGCAGAAAATAGCTCAGAAACTTCATGGCTTTTACAATTTCTTAAAACAAACTTTGCCAACCTTGTGCCAGAAAGGATTTGGAATGAACAAAGTTGGTAATTATTAAAAAAGTACATTTTCAGAGATATAGATTTCTGTGTTGTTTTCTGAACAACTTCACTGTTGTAATATGGTAACTCTAAGGTGTACATGTACTGTGTACTTTTTATTTAGGCATGGCATACACTAGAGGAAATGATGTGGTGTGTTTATACAAAACACCTGTTGATTGATTGTATTCATGCAACAACATATGTCAGTTTCCCTCAGGCCTGCTGCTGGTCACCCCAACACAAACTATTTTCCTTGGGCTTTGTCCTTGGGCTTTGTCCTTGGGAAACAGTCTTTGTTGGGGTGACCCAAAGTCCCTTGACTTCATGATCAGTCAACATGTGTGTACTGTCCTATGGTACATTTTGTACCTCTACAGAGCAGTGCATGTAATGTGTTGTATCATTTTGAGTCAGGCAAAAATTCAGGAAATGATATGGTGTGTTATAAATCAAATGCTGACTAATCTAACTTGTGTAATACAATGTATCATCAATCGGCTCCCTTCAGACTTGTGGGTCACCCTAGCACACAATGTTTCCTTCAGGCTTCACCCTTGGGAAACAGTTTGTGTTTCTGTGACCAACAGTCCTGTGAGGAAATAGCCATATCATACTGCCTCCTTGATTCAGTTAAGATGTATATTTACCTCTTCTCTGAGTTCAGCCATTCTTTGTTCGAAGTCGTACTCTTTCTTTTTATCTTCCATTTTTTTCTTGTTAAGTTCAAACCTCTTTTTCACCTGATCAAGCGATGACCTTTCAACTCTCATGGACATTCCCAAATTCCTCTGATCTGCAGTGAAAAGATAAGATAAATAAATAAGTAACATTACAAATACATGTAATTCTGAGATTAGTGACAATGAATTGTATGAATTATAACAGCACTTAGATTCATTAAAAATCCCTCTTGCCCACGAAGTGGTTATACATCCATACATGTACATACATACATTGATGCTAAACTCAGAATTACATGTATCTATATACAATATAATCACTTCTTTGTGATAAAGACACATGTCGTGAAAGTCAAAACCTAATGTATTATGACTGTTATTATATTCTATGCAATCCATTATCAATCATGTTATTATATAAGGTGCAAATGACAACTGTTTTTTTTTTGTAAAACATGATAAAGATATTTCCTCCACTATGTATTAATCAAACTTTTCTTGCCATAAATATAAAAAAAGGATTATTATTTATGTAATTCGTACTCCACACTTAGCATTCTTTATAGACTATATTTGTATATTATAACAAGAGGTGAGGTCCCAAGACAAGGACACAGAAGCCTACACTTTCAGTTTGAATGTTCTCACTTGGTTTGTTTATGGTACAGCAGAACTTACAATTGCATTCAGTTTTGATGACATGTTTGGAGAGCCACAGTCAGCCAAGCCACAATTGACCAGAATTTAGATGAACAAAAACTGAGATAAGTAACCTCTGTTTAACTAGTGTAAGTAACATATAATCTGTGATGGGTTCATCTGCACTGTACACAAGGTGTACAGAAATGTAGCTATTGAACGTGATTATAATTTCCACTGCATTATCAACTTCACCTTTAGCACATTGTTTCTGTTTTGGTTTTAAATCCATTGCGTACATCAAACACATGTGTAAAACCATTGCCTACATTACATAGCACTATTTATGTAAAACCATTGCCTACATTACATAGCACTATTTATGTAAAACCATTGCCTACATTACATAGCACTATTTATGTAAAACCATTGCCTACATTACATAGCACTATTTATGTAAAACCATTGCCTACATTACATAGCACTATTTATGTAAAACCATTGCCTACATTACATAGCACTATTTATGTAAAACCATTGCCTACATTACATAGCACTATTTATGTAAAACCATTGCCTACATTACATAGCACTATTTATGTAAAACCATTGCCAACATTACATAGCACTATTTATGTAAAACCATTGCCTACATTACATTATAGCACTATTTGTGTAAAACCATTGCCTACATTACATAGCACTATTTATGTAAAACCATTGCCTACATTACATAGCACTATTTGTGTAAAACCATTGCCTACATTACATAGCACTATTTATGTAAAACCATTGCCTACATTACATAGCACTATTTCTGTAAAACCATTGCCTACATTACATAGCACTATTTATGTAAAACCATTGCCTACATTACATAGCACTATTTATGTAAAACCATTGCCTACATTACATAGCACTATTTATGTAAAACCATTGCCTACATTACATAGCACTATTTATGTAAAACCATTGCCTACATTACATAGCACTATTTATGTAAAACCATTGCCTACATTACATAGCACTATTTATGTTAAACCATTGCCTACATTACATAGCACTATTTATGTAAAACCATTGCCTACATTACATAGCACTATTTATGTAAAACCATTGCCTACATTACATAGCACTATTTATGTAAAACCATTGCCTACATTACATATCACTATTTATGTAAAACCATTGCCTACATTACATAGCACTTTTTATGTAAAACCATTGCCTACATTACATAGCACTTTCTAGGTAAAACCATTGCTTACATTACATAGCACTATTTATGTAAAACCATTGCCTACATTACATAGCACTTTTTATGTAAAACCATTGCCTACATTACATAGCACTTTCTATGTAAAACCATTGCCTACATTACATAGCACTATTTATGTAAAACCATTGCCTACATTACATAGCACTATTTATGTAAAACCATTGCCTACATTACATAGCACTATTTATGTAAAACCATTGCCAACATTACATAGCACTATTTATGTAAAACCATTGCCTACATTACATAGCACTATTTATGTAAAACCATTGCCTACATTACATAGCACTATTTATGTAAAACCATTGCCTACATTACATAGCACGATTTATGTAAAACCATTGCCAACATTACATAGCACTATTTATGTAAAACCATTGCCTACATTACATAGCACTATTTATGTAAAACCATTGCCTACATTACATAGCACTATTTATGTAAAACCATTGCCTACATTACATAGCACTATTTATGTAAAACCATTGCCTACATTACATAGCACTATTTATGTAAAACCATTGCCTACATTACATAGCACTATTTATGTAAAACCATTGCCTACATTACATAGCACTTTTTATGTAAAACCATTGCCTACATTACATAGCACTTTCTATGTAAAACCATTGCCTACATTACATAGCACTATTTATGTAAAACCATTGCCTACATTACATAGCACTATTTATGTAAAACCATTGCCTACATTACATAGCACTATTTATGTAAAACCATTGCCTACATCACATTATAGCACTATTTATGCAAAACCATTACCTACATTACATAGCACTTTCTACGTAAAACCATTGCCTACATTACATAGCACTTTCTATGTAAAACCATTGCCTACATCACATAGCACTTTCTATGTAAAACCATTGCCTACATTACATAGCACTTTCTATGTAAAACCATTGCCTACATTACATAGCACTATTTGTGGTGTTAAACCATTGCCTAAATCACATAGCACTATTTACGTAAAACCATTGCCTACATTACATAGCACTATTTGTGGTGTTAAATCATTGCCTAAATCACATAGCACTATTTATGTAAAACCATTGCCTACATCACATACATGTAGCACTATTTATGTAAAACCATTGCCTACATTACATAGTGCTTTCTATGTAAAACCATTGCCTACATTACATAGCACTATTTGTGGTGTTAAACCATTGCCTACATCACATAGCACTATTTATGTAAAACCATTGCCTACATTACATAGCACTATTTGTGGTGTAAAACCATTGCCTAAATCACATAGCACTATTTATGTAAAACCATTGCCTACATCACATACATGTAGCACTATTTATGTAAAACCATTGCCTACATTACATAGTGCTTTCTATGTAAAACCATTGCCTACATTACATAGCACTATTTGTGGTGTTAAACCATTGCCTACATCACATAGCACTATTTATGTAAAACCATTGCCTACATTACATAGCACTATTTGTGGTGTAAAACCATTGCCTAAATCACATAGCACTATTTATGTAAAACCATTGCCTACATCACATACATGTAGCACTATTTATGTAAAACCATTGCCTACATTACATAGTGCTTTCTATGTAAAACCATTGCCTACATTACATAGCACTATTTGTGGTGTTAAACCATTGCCTACATCACATAGCACTATTTATGTAAAACCATTGCCTACATTACATAGAACTATTTGTGGTGTAAAACCATTGCCTACATAGTACATCACTACATAGCACTACCTGTATTTGTGTAGTGTGTAAATACATTGCCTACACATACAGTGTACTTACATTACATTAGTGTACTTACGTTTCTTGCCATTAATATGATCCAGGAAATTAATGGAATCTTTAACAACGCAGTCACATACATTACAGTAATAGCCTCCTTGTTGTGATGATGGCGTTGTTTTTGTGATAACTTGAGACTTTCCTAGTTTGGATTCAAGATCTACTTTGTAATCTCTTTGTTGAAGGAATTCTCTCCTCACTGGGGGTTCTTTTTTACTTTTCTCTGTACGAATAAAAAAATAAATATATAAATCATATTATAAACATACATGTACAAGAAATCACAAACTCTTTGACTTTTTTACGCTTTAATCACATATTATTCTTACATAACAAAATAGCAAAGGTGTTCACAGCCCTACAAGTAGGTTATACATGTACATGATTACCACCTCAAATTAAATAAACATCACATCATCAACCAATTTAATAAATTTTCAAGAAGGTACACCAAAGATACACACTAAAATGCAAGTAGTTTCTAGTAGTAGTGGATATTACAAGATACATCAGACTCAGAGAGACTTCTGTACTAAGCTGTATTGAACAGTGACTGCTAACTTGGTCACTGAACTGTAAGCCCTGTTGTGTAAACATACTTTAAGTATGATTGCAATCATTTGAAACAGTGTCTTTGATATGCCTGGATAAAGTACATACCTTTTGCTTCTCTTTCTTTCTCCTGTTCTGTGAGACGTTCTCTAGCAAGCTTCTCATACTCTTCTTTGTCCCATTTCTTACGATGATCCTCTGGTTTCTGTGTATGAAATGAAACATCATTGACATTTCTCATTATCCCATCCAATCCATCAAAGGATTGTTTGAGGCCCTCAAATTGTGTAACATTACATATCAAATCAGTTAGTTAATTAATACTTTTGTAAATATCACATTTGTCTTGTCCCGGTAAACCTTTGCCATTTACATTTGTATTAACTTAAATGGGAATGGGGATGTCTTAGATATGTTCCTCTATTTTTTATATTTCCTGATTGGCGTGGGTGTCTTTGGCTTTACACATGACATGGTGTGTGTGTCTTTGATTGGCACACAACATGGTGTGTGTCTTTGGCTGGCACACAACATGGCGTGTGTGTCTTTGATTGGCACACAACATGGTGTGTGTCTTTGGCTGGCACACAACATGGCGTGTGTGTCTTTGGCTGGCACACAACATGGTGTGTGTCTTTGGCTGGCACACAACATGGTGTGTGTCTTTGGTTGGCACACAACATGGCGTGGCTGTCTTTGACTGGCACACAACATGGCGTGTGTGTCTTTGGCTGGCACACAACATGGCATGTGTGTCTTTGGCTGGCACACAACATGGCGTCTGTGCCTTTGACTGGCACACAACATGGTGTGTGTCTTTGGCTGGCACACAACATGGCATGGGTGTCTTTGACTGGCACACAACATGGTGTGTGTCTTTGGTTGGCACACAACATGGCGTGGCTGTCTTTGACTGGCACACAACATGGCGTGTGTGTCTTTGGCTGGCACACAACATGGCATGTGTGTCTTTGGCTGGCACACAACATGGCGTCTGTGCCTTTGACTGGCACACAACATGGTGTGTGTCTTTGGCTGGCACACAACATGGCATGGGTGTCTTTGACTGGCACACAACATGGTGTGTGTCTTTGGTTGGCACACAACATGGCGTGGCTGTCTTTGACTGGCACACAACATGGCGTGTGTGTCTTTGGCTGGCACACAACATGGCATGGGTGTCTTTGACTGGCACACAACATGGCGTGGGTGTCTTTGGCTGACACACAACATGGCATGTGTGTCTTTGGCTGGCACACAACATGGCATGTGTGTCTTTGACTGGCACACAACATGGCGTGGGTGTCTTTGGCTGGCACACAATATGGCATGGGTGTCTTTGGCTGACACACAACATGGCATGTGTGTCTTTGGCTGGCAGTACAACATGGCATGGGTGTCAGGCTGGCAGTGGCATATAACATGGCATGTGTGTCTTTGGCTGGCAGTACAATATGGTGTGGGTGTCTGGCTGGCACACAACATAGTGGGTGTGTCTTTGACTAACACACGACATGATGTGTCTCTTTGACTGGCAGTACAACATGTACACACAGTAGTTTCTGATATACAGAATTCTTATTGAGACAATTGTATTTTGGTGTCAAAGCCCCATGGAAAGATCAGAAGTGTCTTTAAATAGACATAGTTCGAGGCTATCCACAGAATGAACCTGGAGTGTCTTGAATGGACATGGTTTGAGGCTATCAATGGAATGACCCGGAGTGTCTTGAATGGACATGGTTCTTGGCTACCAATGGAATGGTCGACCTGGAGTGTCTTGAATGGACATGGTTTCAGGTTATCAATGGAATGACCCAGAGTGTCTTGAAATGGACATGGTTTCAGGTTATCAATGGAATGACCCAGAGTGTCTTGAAATGGACATGGTTCCAAGTTATCAATGGAATGACCTGGCGTGTCTTGAAATGGACATGATTCCAGGTTATCAATGGCATGACCCAGAGTGTCTTCAAATGGACATGGTTTCAGGTTATCAATGGAATGACCCAGAGTGTCTTGAAATGGATATGGTTTTAGGCTATCAATGGAATGACCCAGAGTGTCTTGAAATGGACATGGTTTTAGGCTATCAATGGAATGACCCAGTGTGTCTTGAAATGGACATGTTTCAGGCTATCAATGGAATGACCCAGAGTGTCTTGAAATGGACATGGTTTCAGGTTATCAATGGAATGACCCAGAGTGTCTTGAAATGGACATGGTTTCAGGCTATCAATGGATTGACCTGGTGTGTCTTGAAATGGACATGGTTTCAGGTTATCAATGGAATGACCCAGAGTGTCTTGAAATGGACATGGATCCAGGTTATCAATGGAATGACCCAGAGTGTCTTGAAAAGGACATGGTTTCAGGTTATCAATGGAATGACCCAGATTATCTCGAAATGGACATGGTTCCAGGTTATCAATGGAATGACCTGGAGTGTCTTGAAATGGACATGGTTTCAGGTTATCAATGGCATGACCCAGATTATCTTGAAATGGACATGGTTCCAGGTTATCAATGGCATGACCCAGAGTGTCTTGGAATGGACATGGTTTCGAGGTTTCAGGCTATCGATAGAATGACCTGGAGTGTCTTGAAATAGACAAGGTTCTCCAGGTGACAGAGTCACTGCCTCTGACCAAAGGGACACGTATTATTACTTAGATTGCTGTTTCCCTAAGAAAAACATCACATGAATCATGCTACTACAAGTACAAATGTATCAATTTAAGATAACTAGGGGAATTGTATTCAAATCAACACGTTATCATATTGAGACTGTTGACAAGGAAAACAACAATCTAAGAAATACTACATGGTAGTATACAAAACGAAGATCGAAGATCGAAGACCGAAGATCTTTGCCATGGTTTTATGTACCCGACGATGAAAATATTTCACCACATTCCCAACTTCAAAACCTACTTAGAAATGAAATAGAGTGAACACCTTATAAATAAATACGAAATGATTGTGCAATGAATTTTTAGGGTAAATCAGATCTCAGTGACAAAATGAATTCTTTTTGGAAATAGAAAACTCGACATTATAACTTCATGTTTATGGTATTTCCATAATGAAAATATCACATTCACAACTACAGCACTTATTTAGAAGTTAAATCCCAATTCATAACCTATTGTTGAAATGAACGATCTTCTATCTTCGATCTTCGCTTTAGAGATTACCCTATCAAATCTCTAAAACGAAGATCGAAGATGGAAGACATCTGTAACATCTGTACTCACTGTATTTTTCTATACATACAAAATCTAATAGCCCTCAATTTTATCACTTAACACGACCTCATAAATAAATGCAAAATGATTGTTCAACGAATTTTTAGGGTAGAAAGCCAAATCATACCAGACAAAACCTATTCTCTTTGGAAATAGAAAACCTGACATTAAAACTTCACGTATATGGTATTTTCATAATGAAAATACAACAAATGTATCACATTCCCAACTACAAAACCTATTCAGAAGTTAAATCCCAATTTATAACCTTATGTTGAAATGAACGATCTTCTATCTTCGATCTTCGCTTTAGAGATTATCAAATCTCTAAAACGAAGATCGAAGATGGAAGACATCTATACTCACTGTTTGCCAAACAGCAGGATATCTTAACGAGGTGTACCACTTATGTAATAGTGCTGCATGCTGTGTCTATGTCCATAAAACTCTTTATCAAAGTTTACATTTTTCGTTTGAAACAAGTTTGGTTTGTAAACAGACTTCAATGGGTACTATTATCAGTGATTTATGTAAGGGATGGACTATTTGATATCCTGGGGGGGGGGGGTCGATGCTAGGTACAAGAGTCTTGTCAAACGAGGCATTGCATGACTTGAAATAGAAGAATACGCGAACATCATCGGAAAGAAGCGTCCGAAGGAAGATACTGTGCAAGTCACAACATCCTGCCCCCTCTCAAGGGGGTACCGCCATAGAAAGGTATACAGATATGTACTGCCCGTATTGGCCACTTTTTCGCGGGAAAATACCTAAATATGGGCCACTTTTTCGCGGGAAAATCCCTAAACATGGGTCCAATTTTTGCCTGAAAACCCGGAAGTGATAAAAAAAACCCCCGCCAATATATGGGTCTGATTTTGACTAAAAATCCCTAATAATGAGTCCAATTGTTTGATTAAAAATGGGTAGGTGCTTCCAACTCGGAGGGCAGACGTAAATTTAGAGATTTTATTAGATTTTGCATGTATAGAAAGTTAAAGTGAGTATAGATGTCTTCCATCTTCGATCTTCGTTTTAGAGATTTGATAGGGTAATCTCTAAAGCGAAGATCGAAGATAGAAGATCGTTCATTTCAACAATAGGTTATGAATTGGGATTTAACTTCTAAATAAGTGCTGTAGTTGTGAATGTGATATTTTCATTATGGAAATACCATAAACATGAAGTTATAATGTCAAGTTTTCTATTTCCAAAAAGAATTCATTTTGTCACTGAGATCTGATTTACCCTAAAAATTCATTGCACAATCATTTCGTATTTATTTATAAGGTGTTCACTCTATTTCATTTCTAAGTAGGTTTTGAAGTTGGGAATGTGGTGAAATATTTTCATCGTCGGGTACATAAAACCATGGCAAAGATCTTCGGTCTTCGATCTTCGTTTTGTATACTACCAATACTACATGGCCTAAGTCCCTATGCCTCTGACAGAGTGACAGGCTACATTGACTATGTTCTATTATAAATTAGGTTGCACGTAGTCCTGCTTGCATACGGAGGAATTCGGGACTCGATTCTGACAATTGTCCGAGTCAAGTCAGTAATACAGACTCATCAATGATAACATTCACAAACAGCGCATGCAGACGCAGACGTTATGTTTACGATATATCATTACGTTACGATGTGATAGTTAGACAGGGCTACCAAAACATTCACATTTCTATGTAGGAACTAAAGGCACTATAGTTCTAATTCACAGAGGCTTGGCAAGTTTACGATCACACATGAAACAGTATTTTACGTTACAAGTTGACCTTACCGCATTATACGCCGCCATTTTGTTTTTCAATCACTTGAAAAACCTCTAACTTGCCCGTAATTAGACAACCAACCTATCGACTACCTAGCTTGTCAATAATTTATAATTCCATACGGGCGCGTTCAGCATACATCCAAATCTGATTAAAATCTGATGTGGTGAAAGTCGCTAGATGCCTTAATTTACCTCTATTTCCATCGTTTTGTGTCGTTTGCTTTGTTCAGAGTGATCGCCGCCTTCCCACGGGCGGACAATCACTTGGAACAAAACAAACAACACGAAATGATGTACATGCATAGCTGGAGGTAAATAAAGGCATCTATGATCTAGCTGCTTTTACCACAGGGTGCTCAGGCTCAGTTAGTTTTGTTTACAAATACAAACAAACAAGTAAACAAAAAACACAAACAAGTAAAAATAAACAAGTAAACAAACAAACACAAACACAAACAAACACACTACCCGACACATGAGTAGATACATACATGAATAAACGACAACAAACCAACGAACAAACACTGCCCCCCCCCCCCCCCGAAATGGTCACAAATGGAAATAACCAGTGGAGGGAGAAAATCTGTACCTCCCAGCCGAGAAATAGTGAATGCGGAATTGACAACAACTAAATCAGACAATATAGAAATGTTATTCAAATCTGTAATGTTTGTACATCTGATGGGAAGAAATAAACAACACAGAGACCATTTGGAAAACAATGGAAAATCTGAACTAGACACTCACACATGAAAAATATACATGTGATAAAATAAATTTGTTTTTTTTATTCTGTAAGAATCGGAAGCACATAATTTTTTTAATTTGGCCTTAACATAGTTTAGAAATATGCAATGCATTCATTTCAACATAGTATTTCTTTTCAATATATACAGAGTACACTGGTTATTGGAGAAACAAGCGAAATGAGTTGCGGGAACTTATACTTAATTTACAAATGGGCAACTAACAGTTATGCTGTTATGGATCTCAAAATTGAAACAGAAGTCCTTTACAATATTAATATTTAAGACCTAATTGCTATACATGATATAATTAGAATAACAATACATGATTTTGCATCCTGTTGACAGTTCTGAGACAGACACAATGATGTGGCAACATTTGGCAAATCTTGCTTTCCTTTTCGCATATCAGTTTAAAACGACCTTTACATGTAGTACTTTAAAATGTTCCATAGAAGAGTATAATTATCCAGTGTAACTGGTTTAAAATAATAAATATCTTCATCAGGGATTGTTTTTGTATTAAATTCCATTTTATCTCAATTTACCTAATTTGCATAACCAACAGTGAAAATACCAGTATTAATTCTTGTTGTAAATAAACATGATATAATAATATACACAGGTGTCAAATTTCGTCATAATTTAAACAAACTATACTTTAATATTTTTAATGTTGTGATGAATATTAAAGGAACAAACTGAACCTGAACCTGAACCTGTTTGTGAACTCAATGCTCATTGTAAACCTATTTTAAGGCCAAGAAAAAAAATGTTTTCTGGTTAGTTTGAATCAGGTTAAATGCCCTGCCTTGGTCTTATTTATTCTCATGTTTGTCCAGCCAATGCAGAGTGCAGATCCAAGGGAAACACAAAATAAGGTTGGCACGTACGAAACCCCTGAAAACAGAGTCTTTCTCAGTGTAGAGCTATGTAGAGCATGAGTATAAAGTTGGCATCAGATTCAGATTCAGGTAACGTTATATTGAGCGTCAGATAGCCTCAGATCCGAATACACTTGACGGCAAAGAAGCAGAATCCTTCCCTGTAGTCTCAACGGTAATATTTCAGGTTTGAGTCCATCGGGTGTCTTCGGATCTGAGGCCATCTGACGCTCAATATAACATTCATAAGATAACACTACCTGAATCTGAATCTGAATCTGACGCCAACTTTATATTCGTTCGATCGATTAATTACTCAAATTGGTCATTAATATTCATCGGATTATTACTAAAACCTAATCAGTTCTGGCCATTACCCTACGGAACATATCTATGAAATTTCGTTTGAACTGATGCAGCCGTTTTATATATATATTTTATATATATATATATATATATATATATATATATATATATATATATATATATATATATATATATATATATATCAACATCTCCTGACGAGTGATTTACTCACGAAACCGGCTTGTAGAGACGAAAAACCCGACTTGATTTTCTTCTACCCTCAACATATATATATATATATATATATATATATATATATATATATATATATATATATATATATATCCCTGAGTATATTAAATATATTATAGGGGTTTCATTAATATATTATATATATCCCTGAGTATATTTAATTTGACTGAATTTTGGCCATACTTGTAGCTAAAAATCACATGATCAGCCAGTTTCATAATTGCGTGTTTATGTTTTATGTATGTATGTATGTATGTATGTATGTATGTATGTATGTATGTATGTATGTATGTATGTATGTATGTACGTATGTACGTATGTACGTATGTATGTATGTATGTATGTATGTATGTATGTATGTATGTATGTATGTATGTATGTATGTATGTATGTATGTGTCTGTCTGTCTGAGTGTGTGTCTATATGTCCTTCCGTCCTTTCTTTTTTCTTTCTGTGTGTGTGTGTGTGTGTGTGTGTGTGTGTGTGTGTGTGTGTGTGTGTGTGTGTGTGTGTGTGTGAAATGATGATGGTAACATCAGCAAAATTGTGCTTTTAATTTCTATCGACTGTGTATATGACTCTATCAATCTCCCTGCTATCCAGCCATAGAGCTTTCCACTTGCCTCATACATTATCTAAAGTAAAAAACAACATACGGAAACAATGGAAACAACAATGTTATATATATATATATATGTATATATTAAACACTAACTACAGTATTGAATACAAAAATAATAATCAATAAGAGAATTTTCCAAAGCTATTAGAGATAAATCATCATTCGTCATTTTAGTTGTATTTGCAAATATTGTGATGCACATGTTATCTAAAGAGAGTTTTATACTGTATTGTTCCAGTTCAGTTTCCTAAATGTGTGCTAAAAGAAATCAAATTGGTCTAAATAACACTGAAAAACAACTCTTAATAATTAAAATGGTCCGGAAACGAATCAGTTTATTGGTGATAAACTGACAAAGTTGTCTACATTGAAAGCCACAACAGAGACAATAGAAAATAAAGTAAACTATACGGCAAAAGTGCTTGCTAAACGATTCATGCACCAACAAGTACACATGGCAGAGAAGGAGAGAAGAAGGAGGAGAAAGAAAGAACAGCGAAAGAAAGTAAGACAAAACAAGAAGTGGGTGGAAATGCGGTAGGCGACCAGGCTGTTTGACAGAGTGGTAAAAAACAAAGATGTCATCAAAAAGATTGTGCCAAATACCTTGCAACAATACAAAGTAAAGTCTGGCATTAAGCTTGATATGCCTGATATATGTTTGGAAGGGTAGAGTAACAAGTTTTTGTGAAAGCAGCCTTACTCTACATATCTAATATACTTTACATTTCTGATTTACTCTACATATCGGATTTACCCTAAATAGAGGATTTTCTCCACATATAGGATTTACAGTACATATCTGATATACCCTAGATATCTGATTTACCCTACATATATGATTTACTTTTCATATATATTTTTCATGAGAAGGTGGACCATAAAAATATTGTTGAAAATAATATACTTGAACCTAGCATTGGAAAAAAAATCAATAGGAAGTTATAATCATTACCAAATTCATTTGAGTCACAAAGAACACAAGTATCGACTCAGTCACTTTGTCGTCTTCCTGTTTTAATTTTAAACCATACTGGCGTGAAGAGCATCTAAAATGTGTCAACATTCTTCTATGACTAATAATAATGATAATAACTGATGTTACGTAGAGCTTGAGTATTGGCACTGATGTATTTGAAGTAGTTTATTTTGTACTCTGAATTCATTAACATACAACTGTGTAGACGTCCATCTGGATGCGCTATTATTATAATGACTCGAGAGACGTTAGATCTTTTGATTGGTCGAGAGAGTATATTAATGTTGGGACAATGATAAACTAATTAGAGAGAATAACGTCTTATGTTAGTGTAGAAGGTGGGAGTCAGTTTATCATTTCGCCAGACAACGGTGGTGCAAGGCAAGGTAGCAGTGACTCTTGGTCGACGTGGAATGGTGCGTCGGTGTCCAGCTATCCACGTGTATACATGCTCTTCGTCGTAACTCAATGTGTGTTGTTCACCTGTACAAAATGTCCACATCCACCTTTGAAGTAAGTGTGAGATAACTACTACGTGTACCTGCTGGCGACGACAAGTTTCCATGTTGGATGTATAACCATCAAAGGTAAATGCTTTTGTGTGAAAAACAGTGCAATTTGAGAATAGCGAACTTTAACATTCGTAAGGGAGTGTCCATATCTTACTTCCAGTGGGGTCCAGGAGGATTTTCCCTTTTCCTTGTGTATTTTTTTCATGCCCCCCCCCATAATGAGCATAAATTACCAAAAGAGTGAAAATTAAAAAAGAGAAAAATTAGACATAGTATCCACTCACATAGTAGGAACATCAGAATTTTGATTCAGAAAACTGGCTGGAAAAATTAATGAAATTAAAATTATATTGACATGAATGAAAAAGATAGTGACTGAGACTGAAAGTGATACTTCTGTAATGCATGATCTAGGCAGTGATATGGAGACAATTGTGATACTGATAACTCACTGATGTACTGATAACACTGATAGTGATTGTGATGAAACAAGTCTTGCACATCCTTACGGACAATTGCAAGGTACTTTGAGAAGTACCAGAATTGCAGTTGATTTATGTTGAATTAAATAACCATGATTTTTTCCATTACCCCTAGAAAATTGTGATTTTTTTTTGTTTAGCCCCCCCCCCCCTAATTTTTCCCGAGAAAAATTGATGCTCCCCCTCCCCGAAAATCCTCCGGGCCCCCTGGAAGTAAAATCTGGGCGCTCCCTCGTCAGTTCGTCATTCCAAAATAAACCATCTGTTCATCCGCCGTTGAAGACCAGCTTAGAGACCAAAGAACACTAGTACAAGATAGATTATGTTGAACTATATTATTTATAACATAATTGCGTTGTATGTGATAATTTGGTGCTGATAAATACTTTATCGTACATTGCAGTATACATTTTTAGTGGTCTGGGTACACACATGTATCATGAAAAGTTGAGAACAACACGCCTACATATGTAATACAGCAGGTCGACGTCAACATGTGCGCTCGTACTAGAAGTAGTACCTGACTGACACATTGGAAATACGCGTTCACTTTTCCTCACATTACGTTTTTGTTCCTAAAGCTATTTTGCTCACGCTCACAGTATAGTGTACCATCTAATTTCAATTCTGGCCAGTTTCACAATAATGAATGTTATTGATACGCCAAACTTTCAGTTGTTTTAGATTAACTACCTTTACCCGTTGCACATGGATCGTGTTCTACGTACTACATCATACATGCGGTCTAGCTGCAATAATTGAAGCGTTTGATGTGATTTTGAGGGCTTTTTCGTCTGTTTTGTGCCTTTTTTTCGTTCCGACGACGGTTTAACCCGAATCAAACGCTACAATTCCTCTAATGCAAATGCAAATAGACGAGAACACATTAAAACGTGAGCGAGGGGTCAGCGTACTACCCGTTTCAAACTGCTGCATGCCTTGCTACATTTGCCGATTTTGACGGAATTGGGGTACCGCTGAACACTTCTTTGGTCTTGAAGGCTCCGTAATTAATGTTGGCGTTAGGACTAATTTCAAACGTTTATGTAATTTTATTCCATGGTCACATTATTTTAATTGAAATAAGTTTTCATTTATTCGAGAATATTTGTTTCATTTTTCGTCAAACCAGAATTTTTTTAAAAAGATTACATATTAATTGAATGTCAATATATACTTTTGTTAAAGTTTTTTATTTTTTATTTTTTTTCAATTTTTTTTTCAATTTCTTTCTTCAACTTTTTATTTTTCAACTTTTTTTTCAACTTTTTTCAACGATCATTTTGCTATGAACAATTTCCCATCTAGACACCAAAAATATATTACAGAGATTAAGATGTCTTCTTAAGATGACGACATAACCTTTGACACGTCGCACAATTGTAAGATGTAAAAACGTGTATAATTATGTTCTTCTGTTCGCTGGCGACTTCCAAGTCTATCTGCTTACGGTGGACGAGAAGGACATTTCCGCGCTCTCAATGATTGGGCGTTCAAAGCAATTTCCGCGCTCTCAATGACAGAGTTCAAAGCAATTTCCGCGCTCTCAATGACTGAGCGTTCAAAGCAATTTCCGCGCTCTCAATGACTGAGCGTTCAAAGCAATTTCACCGCTCTCAATGACTGGGCGTTCAAAGCAATTTCACCGCTCTCAATGACTGGGCGTTCAAAGCTATTTCCGCGCTCTCAATGACTGGGCGTTCAAAGCTATTTCCGCGCTCTCAATGACTGGGCGTTCAAAGCAATTTCACCGCTCTCAATGACTGGGCGTTCAAAGCAATTTCACCGCTCTCAATGACTGGGCGTTCAAAGCAATTTCCGTCCGCGCTCTCAATGAACGAGTTCAAAGCAAATTCAGCTATAGCAACACTTTTCTTTCTCTCTCTCTCTCTCTCTCTCTCTCTCTCTCTCTCTCTCTCTCTCTCTCTCTCTCTCTCTCTCTCTCTCTCTCTCTCTCTCTCTCTCTCTCTCTCTCTCTCTCTCTCTCTTCTGTTAAAACCTACTTCTTCCTTTAGGGAAACGTTTTCTTGTATGCCTCCGTGAGGTTGAGGCGTTTATTTTCACGAGTTGGTCGACGTGATATTTCAGGTTTCTTGGGTTGTGCCGTAGTCTAGAGACGCTGGCTTGGCGAATGTGTCTGTACTCAAGTTTATATAGTATATGTTCTGCCATACACAAGGTCAATCGAACAGCTTGGTGTGACGGAGAGGGTTTTTCACGCTTATCGAAGGCTTGCTAACGCTACCAGCTTTCGTAGGCAATCTATTCTAGTGTTTTATTAGGTGTTAAATATCAGTTTTTCGTGTACTTTCCACGAGTTCGTCACACTATTTTTTTCTCTTTAACATAATAATGACGGTTCTAGGGCACCCGAAAAAAATGCCCCCGGAGAAAGGCCTCAGGTGGGATAATTACATACTAGGGCAGGGTCGAAAGTGGTCCTGTTTGAGTTAATAACTGTTTATTTAGAAATCAAATCCCATATATATTTATCGCACTTCGTTTTTTTCTAAAATTTCTCGGGACCGGCGTCTGTCAGCAGAGTCGGACAAAAAAAAAGTTGGAAAAAGCGTTAAAAAAATAAAATAATACAAAACTTGCCATATATCCCAGGTAGATGATTGTAAAATTTATTTTTCCATAGAGTTTATATCCGATTTAGATAAAGATTCATCTGTGCATTTTCGAACATCACACTAGTAACCATGATAACGGTGAGTAAGGTGAGGCGTGCTTCACGTAGTAGAGTGCACGTGAATACATAATGACATGTCTGATAGTACATGTAGTGTCATCCACGGCAATCAACGAGGTGTGTGTCATGTGTATTTACATCTTACCCCTTCCTTGTTTGTTTGACGTATTAAATATCATTCGATGAATACATAGAATTTGTACTTGGCAAGAATACTAGTCTCGTAGATGTGTGACTAAAAGCTATATAGTTACCATTTGCAGTACGGATTCCTCCAGTAAATCATGCTCATTGTATGAACTTGTCAGACATTCAATGGGCTTTGACCGAAAACATTTACGAAAATCGAATAATTCTTTTCGTATGATCAATCTTATTTTATTTACAAATGTCAAATAATTTTTTAATATACTTTACTTAATTCTTATTAACAATGGCAAGGACCGACACGGAACAGTTATCAAAAGTATGTCAAAGTTCAAGTGCTGTAAACACAAAGGTATGAGCGTACGAATACAGTGCGATGAAATAAAACTGTCAAACCTAAATAGTAATTACCGTGGATAAAAAGAAACGTCTTTATAACAAATATGCGGATGCGGAAAAAACCTTACATTTTGTGAGCTTTTTTTTTCACTTGTCACTCGTTCAAAGGAAGCCTATCTAGTACGGGGCTAAGTACGAGGAGTTGGGAGAAAATCATACACGATGACGATCGCGCCGCTGTTGTGAATCATTATGTATACGTGAAAATATAGGCAAAACATTTCGATAAACCCACACGTTTTTCTTCTGAAAGTAAATTTCAAGCAATATACACGATCAAATTATTGGACCTCAGACACGCGTACGACACACCTGCACTTGTCTAGTGTTGTCTGAGACTGGACGAGCTATGAGTACAGTCTGCGAGAATCTGGTGTTGATTTGTACGAGTTGTCCTTGAAGTGTACTGAATCATATCTTGGTATTTCAACAAGCACGGGGGATTATGTGCCAACTCAAGTATATATTATTGTACATATTTTCATTTAATTATATTTATTATGAACTGTATATACCAGTACTTTGTATTATCACCCGATTGTTATTCGAATGAGCAAATAGACAATATAGACGATCGATATGTACGTACGTAGAAAAGTACCCCTCTTCTGGTTGAATTGATCCATTGCAGGTTACATGTAAAGTTACAAATAACAGACACCAAGGACATTCACAAGCAATTCTCTTCAAATGGTTTGGCCTCACCTGTCGAACACTACGAAAACTTTGAAGGTCGAGTTAGGCTTGAGTGTCTCTGTCTACGTCTGCAACTTCGTACAACTTTTATTATTTTTTTATTACAAGGGCATGCATGTGTATCGTTCAAATTGCCGCCGTCACGCGTCAGAGGTGTCACAGTATACCACGGAAGTAGTGATTACCATGGAAATGGGGATACTTACATGAATATACTGTTACGTATTAACATAAATAATTATATAATATTTTAAAAAAAAAACTGGTGATTTTTTTTCTAACTGGGATATGTGCAAGGCAGAAAAACGTACTTTATGGAAATATAATGACGAGACACCCACCCCAAATTTTGTTTTCATGTCTTCATTAACATAACAATTTTGTTACAACGTACAAAGCTTGACATCTGAAGATATACATGAACAATTTGGAAGTAACATAAAACATAGACTATAATTTATACTAAGATTTTAAACAGGGGGAAGTTCTTCAAGTTATCGATGAAATTATGCTAACGACGCCGCCTTTTACATTTTTACTTCTGGGTCGTACAACTGTGATATTAACATAAAGAGATGGAAAATCGCAAACTTCCTATACACGTTCGTTATACCACATTGTAGGTGAAGTCGTCCTATTTCATTTTATTTGTTGGGCTCTGACATTCCATTTTATTACTAAGGTATGTAATTCAAACGGGGGCGACTCATCCCGACTTTTGCGGTCAGAGCGCTTTCACAAATCATGCGCCGTTTTCCGACTATTTGCATTTCGCGAGAAACAATTGATTAATATATGGTGTGCACCCACGGGTGTGTTATGTAAGGATGTTGTTAACACCACTTGTACATTCCCACCGAGTAAAATTCTGACGTTGATTGGCTGTCACGCAATATAACGTGTAATACTTGCTCGTTAATACTGACCTCACATAGAGACAATAGTTTCCCGCCAAAATGTAAAATCACAGGTGATGGGTTCATTTTTGCTCTTTATTTTGATTGGTTCTCAATACCTTTTCAAATACTAGGAAATCTGTCTTACTACGACGACAGCTCAAAGAGTTCAAAATGGCTACACATCTATCTGTAATGTCTGTCTGTGAATTGCTGAGACTCGATGGAAGATGCGACTTGTAAAGAAGGAGGAAGCCCAAAGTTGTGCCTACCTGTTTGGTTGGGATAACTGACATCATGCTAGGATAGATTTTATGTGCTTCATTTTTGACATTATGCTATTTTTTTCTCTTGTACGGATTGTGTTGGGTTGGGTTATGTGGGCAATGGACAACAGTTTGGTCAATTCCATTGTCTAGGAGAAGCAAAAATTATAGGCTCGATTAGTTGAACAAAGTTGGAAAAATTTGGGACAAAAATAACACGACTTCATAGTTACGTTTTGTCAATACCAGTTCAAAAAGAAGCTAAAATAAATTGAATGGCCGGCACTTTCTATCTTGCACTTTGCACATTTAGTCACCAATAACTTTAATTAATTCACTAATATTTAAATTTCTCCTCATTAATGCATGTCAAATTGTCTTTTTGAAATGGTATTGTATCATAGATCTCAGTCTCTCATTATATATGTTCACGAATTCCGCAAAGAAAAATTAAAAACCAACCAGGTGGGCACAATAATGGAGCTGGACAAGAAGACCAGAGACAGTTGGATGTGATTATCAATTTCAAGGCAGACGTAAGTAATAATCGTCTTATAAAGTGATTTTACCAGTGTTATTGGAACATTAGAAGTTAGAGACTTTCATGTCTGTGGTATGTAACAGAATAAGATATTACAATATCAATGAATGCTATACATGTATATTGAAAAAGTATTTTTTTTTAAAACTATTGTTTGATTAATTCACTTTCAGATGGAACATCCCCAAGATAGATGGATGTGATTTTCAATCTCAAGGCAGAAGTGAGTCAATAATTGTTTTATATATAATATATATATTTTTTTTATTGAAATGGTAATGGTGTCTTAGGTCGCTCTCATTATAGCTGTATTTTTTGTGTGATTTTGAGGGCTTTTTCGTCTGTTTTCGTGCTTTTTTTTTTCGTTTCGACGTTTAACCCAAATCAAAAGCTATAATAATTCTAACGCAAACGCAAATAGACAACCGATTCATATCTGAATCTGTAGCGGTTTTACTACGTTACAATCGCTACAGATCCCCCTATTTAACGATCCCCTCTAAAATGTGTTTCGGATCAGGGAACACATTTTGTTGTTGTTTGATATGTCATCCCCTAACATTTAACCGAGCTAGTACTATAATCATAAACAATGGTGGAGTGCAATGGGCTTCAGAATTGAACCCGTGCACAAAGTTGTTGAATCATGGACACTCATAAAATCACAAATAAAGACTATTATAAGTTAAATTGGCTGACAGGATGCACCCGTGTTATCACAATACATTAAAGCATATGTAACAGATAAAGAAGATTATATGTTTTTTTTTAATCGTGTCAATGTTAACAGTTATCTTTCGTCGCAATCAGAAGTTAAAAAGAAACAAATTCCAGGCAGTTCATACATGGAGAAAATTAGCAAATTTATTGAAACCCATTACAATATTGGTGAGCTCTATATGGAATTTATTAGGGATTCATGTATACAAAATGGCTCAAAGTGCAGTTACTGTTCCACTACAGATTGGGTATCGCCATCTATGAACAGAATACCACATCCTATGCCAGATATGCACAACCCCGGTCATTATATGGATGTGTTTGAAACACCAAACACAAATCGAACTGTTGATGACTACCAACCACGTGCTAACTTAAAAAAGCTCTATGTTTCAAAACAATTAAATGATGAAGCTGCTATTTCTCATTTTGCTGAGAAATATATTGTCAGTGTGAACAGTGTTAAAAACTATATTGAACATTTGAGAAATTTGGAGAGGATGAAAAACATTAGATCCAGACATTGGTTAGAGGTACAGAAGAAAAGAGAAAACAAGAATTATAATGACTATGACTGGTTGCAGTTATTCATAAGTGGAACTCTAGAAAAACTGAACGTAAAAGAGCTAGATAAATATCTAGACAAGCATAAATTGCCAAAATATAGAAAATTAAAAGGAGAAAAAGTAGACATAATATCAACGCACATACTTGGAACACCTGAATTTAGGTCAAGAAAAGTGACTGCAAATGAACTTCAAACTACAACTACAGACATCAGTGATACAAATAGTAGTGAACTCTGAAAGTGAAAATGCTATAATAGGTGTTATAGACAGTGGTGATTGTTTTTCTGATAACTCTGAAACTTCAAGCACGGCTGATATCTCAGACAGTGATTGTGATGAAACAAGTCCTACACAATTTCATGGGAAAGTTACCTTGAGAAGTGGCAGAGTCGTCGGTCAATTTTTGTTTCACTGAATACAAATATTGTGATTTAATAGGTTTATGCACTGTTTTATCATCAATCCATGTTAAATGCTACTTCTGTAGGACATTGTGCACAGTCAAGTGTTGGGTTTTGCCTATATTTTATTTTATATACATATCTGGCACTTGTCCATCCTGACATTCAGGTTTAGGTTTTTTTTGTGGCCCCCCCTAACAAATAGTGAAATTTTTGTTTAGCCCCCCCCCCCTAATTTTTCTTGAGAAAAATTGGTGGCCCCCCTGAAAATTCGCCGCCCCCCCTGGAAGTTAAAACTGTACACTCCCTTACCGAACGTGAGAAATGGAACGGAGCTCGGAGGCATTGGCTTCCGATTGTTTCCGAAACTTACCGAAAATCCGAAGATCGGCATTGAAAATGACGTCGTCCAAGAAACATAAAGTACATCTCGTAAATACCCTCGGTTTTCCAAAGAGTAGTCGAACTAAGTTTGGTAGGTTGAGGTGCAACACTATTCAGAGTGAAGGAATTTTCATTTAATTGTATAATTTGAATAACAAATCGCACAAATGACAGGATTTCTGATCGTGATCATGAAGTAGTCAGTCAGTCAGTCACCTGTCAGTCAGCCATCAAAGTAGTACATGTACATTACAAGGAGTCTGTCAGTCACTAGTCAGTCAGTCAGAAATGTTGTAGTACAACTGAAGCAGTCAGTCAGCCACCCACCAAGTAGTACATGTACATTACAAGGAGTCTGTCAGACACTAGTCAGTCAGTCAGTCAGTCAGTCAGTAATGTTGTAATACAACTAAAGCAGTCAGCCAGTCACCTGTCAGTCAGCCATCAAGTAGTACATGTACATTACAAGGAGTCAGTCAATCACTACTCAGTCAGTCACTAGTCAGTCAGTCAGTCAGTCAGTCAGTCAGTCAGTCAGTCAATCAGTCAGTCAGAAATGTTGTAGTACAACTGAAGCAGTCAGCCAGTCACCTGTCAGTCAGCCATCAAGTAGTACATGTACATTACAAGGAGTCTATCAGTCACTAGTCATTCAGCCAGAAATGTTGTAGTACAACTGAAGTAGTCAGTCAGTCAGTCACCTTTCATTCTGTATTCAAGTAGTACATATACATTAAAAGGAGTCTGTCAGTCACTAGTTAGCCAGTCACTCAGTCAGGTTTTGTTCCCCAATATTTTTTCCCCTTCAACAATGGAAAGTAAAAGTTATCTAAAGGGTCTTCTGTCACTACTAAGCAGCACATGACAAGTAGTGACAACCTTATGTCACAAGTAGATTATAGCTGAATGAAGTAATATTTTGGAGATTAGCATAATTTCATAACAAGTGGTAATATCTTTTCAAAGAGGTTAAGTTGAGTATTGGCAACTTCAAGAGTAAATGTTAGAATCTAAAAGGTTTTGTTGCCCAATATTTTTTCCTTCACCAATTGAAAGTACAAGTTATCTAATGTGTCTTTTTTCACTGTTTAGCACATGACAAGTAGAGATAACCTTATGTCACAAGTAGATTGTAGCCGAATGAAGTAATATTTTGGATATTAGCATAATTTTATTATCAGTGGTAATATCTTTTCAAAGAGGTTAATTTGAGTAGTGGCAACGTTAAGTGTAAACTTTAGAATCTAAATGACTTTTATTTCATTCCATCAATAAGTTTATACTGTATTGTTTGATTCATTCCTTTCAGGATGGAACTCCAAGGCCAAGGAAGATGGCACGAACACAGATGGCAGATGAAGATCACACAGGCAATCAAGAAGCAGAAGAAGTAAGTGAAGATTTTGGAATTGTAAAATTACTGAAAATGGTCATTAGGTTTTGTTGCCCAATATTATTTTTCCTTCACTAATGGAAAGTACAAGTTAACTAAAGTGTCTTTTGTCAGTACTAAGCACATGGCAAGTAGTGACAACCTTATGTCACAAGTAGATTGTAGCTGAATGAAGTAATATTTTGGAGATTAGCATACTTTTATTATCAGTGGTAATATCTTTTCAAAGAGGTTAATTTCAGTAGTTGCAACTTTAAGTGTAAATATTAAAATGTAAATGACTTTTATTTCATTCCATCAATAAGTTTATCCTGTATTGTTTGATTCATTCCTTTCAGGATGGAACTCCAAGGCCAAGCAAGATGGCACGAACACAGATGGCAGATGAAGATCAGACAGGCAATCAAGAAGCAGAAGAAGTAAGTGAAGATTTTGGAATTGTAAAATTACTGAAAATGGTCATTAGGTTTTGTTGCCCAATATTATTTTTCCTTCACCAATAGGAAGTACAAGTTTACTAAAGTGTCTTTTGTCAGTACTAAGCACATGACAAGTAGTGACAACCTTATGTCACAAGTAGATTATAGCTGAATGAAGTAATATTTTGGAGATTAGCATAAATTCATAACAAGTGGTAATATCTTTTCAAAGAGGTTAAGTTGAGTAATGGCAACTTCAAGAGTAAATGTTAGAATCTAAAAGGTTTTGTTGCCCAATATTTTTTTCCTTCACCAATTGAAAGTACAAGTTATCTAATGTGTCTTTTTTCACTGTTTAGCACATGACAAGTAGAGATAACCTTATGTCACAAGTAGATTGTAGTTGAATGAAGTAATATTTTGGATATTAGCATAATTTTATTATCAGTGGTAATATCTTTTCAAAATGTTTAATTTGAGTAGTGGCAACTTTAAGTGTAAACTTTAGAATCTAAATGACTTTTATTTCATTCCATCAATAAGTTTATACTGTATTGTTTGATTCATTCCTTTCAGGATGGAACTCCAAGGCCAAGGAAGATGGCACGAACACAGATGGCAGATGAAGATCAGACAGCTAATCAAGAAGCAGAAGAAGTAAGTGAAGATTTTGGAATTGTAAAATGACTGAAAATGGTCATTAGGTTTTGTTGCCCAATATTATTTTTCCTTCACTAATGGAAAGTACAAGTTAACTAAAGGGTCTTTTGAAGTTTTGTCAGTACTAAGCACATGGCAAGTAGTGACAACCTTATGTCACAAGTAGATTGTAGCTGAATGAAGTAATATTTTGGATATTAGCATAATTTTATTATCAGTGGTAATATCTTTTCAAAGAGGTTAATTTCAGTAGTTGCAACTTTAAGTGTAAATATTGAAATGTAAATGCCTTTATTTCATTCCATCAATAAGTTTATACTGTATTGTTTGATTCATTCCTTTCAGGATGGAACTCCAAGGCCAAGGAAGATGGCACGAACACAGATGGCAGATGAAGATCAGACAGGCAATCAAGAAGCAGAAGAAGTAAGTGAAGATTTTGGAATTGTAAAATTACTGAAAATGGTCATTAGGTTTTGTTGCCCAATATTATTTTTCCTTCACCAATAGGAAGTACAAGTTTACTAAAGTGTCTTTTGTCAGTACTAAGCACATGACAAGTAGTGACAACCTTATGTCACAAGTAGATTATAGCTGAATGAAGTAATATTTTGGAGATTAGCATAATTTCATAACAAGTGGTAATATCTTTTCAAAGAGGTTAAGTTGAGTATTGGCAACTTCAAGAGTAAATGTTAGAATCTAAAAGGTTTTGTTGCCCAATATTTTTTCCTTCACCAATTGAAAGTACAAGTTATCTAATGTGTCTTTTTTCACTGTTTAGCACATGACAAGTAGAGATAACCTTATGTCACAAGTAGATTGTAGCTGAATGAAGTAATATTTTGGATATTAGCATAATTTTATTATCAGTGGTAATATCTTTTCAAAATGGTTAATTTGAGTAGTGGCAACTTTAAGTGTAAACTTTAGAATCTAAATGACTTTTATTTCATTCCATCAATAAGTTTATACTGTATTGTTTGATTCATTCCTTTCAGGATGGAACTCCAAGGCCAAGGAAGATGGCACGAACACAGATGGCAGATGAAGATCAGACAGCTAATCAAGAAGCAGAAGAAGTAAGTGAAGATTTTGGAATTGTAAAATTATTGAAAATGGTCATTAGGTTTTGTTGCCCAATATTATTTTTCCTTCACTAATGGAAAGTACAAGTTAACTAAAGGGTCTTTTGTCAGTACTAAGCACATGGCAAGTAGTGACAACCTTATGTCACAAGTAGATTGTAGCTGAATGAAGTAATATTTTGGATATTAGCATAATTTTATTATCAGTGGTAATATCTTTTCAAAATGGTTAATTTGAGTAGTGGCAACTTTAAGTGTAAACTTTAGAATCTAAATGACTTTTATTTCATTCCGTCAATAAGTTTATACTGTATTGTTTGATTCATTCCTTTCAGGATGGAACTCCAAGGCCAAGCAAGATGGCACGAACACAGATGGCAGATGAAGATCAGACAGCTAATCAAGAAGCAGAAGAAGTAAGTGAAGATTTTAGAATTGTAAAATTACTGAAAATGGTCATTAGGTTTTGTTGCCCAATATTATTTTTCCTTCACTAATGGAAAGTACAAGTTAACTAAAGGGTCTTTTGTCAGTACTAAGCACATGGCAAGTAGTGACAACCTTATGTCACAAGTAGATTGTAGCTGAATGAAGTAATATTTTGGAGAGTAGCATAATTTTATTATCAGTGGTAATATCTTTTCAAAGAGGTTAATTTCAGTAGTTGCAACTTTAAGTGTAAATATTAAAATGTAAATGACTTTTATTTCATTCCATCAATAAGTTTATCCTGTATTGTTTGATTCATTCCTTTCAGGATGGAACTCCAAGGCCAAGCAAGATGGCACGAACACAGATGGCAGATGAAGATCAGACAGGCAATCAAGAAGCAGAAGAAGTAAGTGAAGATTTTGGAATTGTAAAATTACTGAAAATGGTCATTAGGTTTTGTTGCCCAATATTATTTTTCCTTCACCAATAGAAAGTACAAGTTTACTAAAGTGTCTTTTGTCAGTACTAAGCACATGACAAGTAGTGACAACCTTATGTCACAAGTAGATTATAGCTGAATGAAGTAATATTTTGGAGATTAGCATAATTTCATAACAAGTGGTAATATCTTTTCAAAGAGGTTAAGTTGAGTATTGGCAACTTCAAGAGTAAATGTTAGAATCTAAAAGGTTTTGTTGCCCAATATTTTTTTCCTTCACCAATTGAAAGTACAAGTTATCTAATGTGTCTTTTTTCACTGTTTAGCACATGACAAGTAGAGATAACCTTATGTCACAAGTAGATTGTAGCTGAATGAAGTAATATTTTGGATATTAGCATAATTTTATTATCAGTGGTAATATCTTTTCAAAATGGTTAATTTGAGTAGTGGCAACTTTAAGTGTAAACTTTAGAATCTAAATGACTTTTATTTCATTCCATCAATAAGTTTATACTGTATTGTTTGATTCATTCCTTTCAGGATGGAACTCCAAGGCCAAGGAAGATGGCACGAACACAGATGGCAGATGAAGATCAGACAGCTAATCAAGAAGCAGAAGAAGTAAGTGAAGATTTTGGAATTGTAAAATTACTGAAAATGGTCATTAGGTTTTGTTGCCCAATATTAGTTTTCCTTCACTAATGGAAAGTACAAGTTAACTAAAGGGTCTTTTGTCAGTACTAAGCACATGACAAGTAGTGACAACCTTATGTCACAAGTAGATTATAGCTGAATGAAGTAATATTTTGGAGATTAGCATAATTTCATAACAAGTGGTAATATCTTTTCAAAGAGGTTAATTTCAGTAGTTGCAACTTTAAGTGTAAATATTAAAATGTAAATGACTTTTATTTCATTCCATCAATAAGTTTATCCTGTATTGTTTGATTCATTCCTTTCAGGATGGAACTCCAAGGCCAAGCAAGATGGCACGAACACAGATGGCAGATGAAGATCAGACAGCTAATCAAGAAGCAGAAGAAGTAAGTGAAGATTTTGGAATTGTAAAATTATTGAAAATGGTCATTAGGTTTTGTTGCCCAATATTATTTTTCCTTCACTAATAGAAAGTACAAGTTAACTAAAGGGTCTTTTGTCAGTACTAAGCACATGGCAAGTAGTGACAACCTTATGTCACAAGTAGATTGTAGCTGAATGAAGTAATATTTTGGAGAGTAGCATAATTTCATAACAAGTGGTAATATCTTTTCAAAGAGGTTAAGTTGAGTATTGGCAACTTCAAGAGTAAATGTTAGAATCTAAAAGGTTTTGTTGCCCAATATTTTTTTCCTTCACCAATTGAAAGTACAAGTTATCTAATGTGTCTTTTTTCACTGTTTAGCACATGACAAGTAGAGATAACCTTATGTCACAAGTAGATTGTAGCCGAATGAAGTAATATTTTGGATATTAGCATAATTTTATTATCAGTGGTAATATCTTTTCAAAATGGTTAATTTGAGTAGTGGCAACTTTAAGTGTAAACTTTAGAATCTAAATGACTTTTATTTCATTCCATCAATAAGTTTATACTGTATTGTTTGATTCATTCCTTTCAGGATGGATCTCCAAGGCCAAGCAAGATGGCACGAACACAGATGGCAGATGAAGATCAGACAGCTAATCAAGAAGCAGAAGAAGTAAGTGAAGATTTTAGAATTGTAAAATTACTGAAAATGGTCATTAGGTTTTGTTGCCCAATATTATTTTTCCTTCACTAATGGAAAGTACAAGTTAACTAAAGGGTCTTTTGTCAGTACTAAGCACATGGCAAGTAGTGACAACCTTATGTCACAAGTAGATTGTAGCTGAATGAAGTAATATTTTGGATATTAGCATAATTTTATTATCAGTGGTAATATCTTTTCAAAATGGTTAATTTGAGTAGTGGCAACTTTAAGTGTAAACTTTAGAATCTAAATGACTTTTATTTCATTCCGTCAATAAGTTTATACTGTATTGTTTGATTCATTCCTTTCAGGATGGAACTCCAAGGCCAAGCAAGATGGCACGAACACAGATGGCAGATGAAGATCAGACAGCTAATCAAGAAGCAGAAGAAGTAAGTGAAGATTTTAGAATTGTAAAATTACTGAAAATGGTCATTAGGTTTTGTTGCCCAATATTATTTTTCCTTCACTAATGGAAAGTACAAGTTAACTAAAGGGTCTTTTGTCAGTACTAAGCACATGGCAAGTAGTGACAACCTTATGTCACAAGTAGATTGTAGCTGAATGAAGTAATATTTTGGAGAGTAGCATAATTTTATTATCAGTGGTAATATCTTTTCAAAGAGGTTAAGTTGAGTATTGGCAACTTCAAGAGTAAATGTTAGAATCTAAAAGGTTTTGTTGCCCAATATTTTTTTCCTTCACCAATTGAAAGTACAAGTTATCTAATGTGTCTTTTTTCACTGTTTAGCACATGACAAGTAGAGATAACCTTATGTCACAAGTAGATTGTAGCTGAATGAAGTAATATTTTGGATATTAGCATAATTTTATTATCAGTGGTAATATCTTTTCAAAATGGTTAATTTGAGTAGTGGCAACTTTAAGTGTAAACTTTAGAATCTAAATGACTTTTATTTCATTCCATCAATAAGTTTATACTGTATTGTTTGATTCATTCCTTTCAGGATGGAACTCCAAGGCCAAGGAAGATGGCACGAACACAGATGGCAGATGAAGATCAGACAGCTAATCAAGAAGCAGAAGAAGTAAGTGAAGATTTTGGAATTGTAAAATTACTGAAAATGGTCATTAGGTTTTGTTGCCCAATATTAGTTTTCCTTCACTAATGGAAAGTACAAGTTAACTAAAGGGTCTTTTGTCAGTACTAAGCACATGACAAGTAGTGACAACCTTATGTCACAAGTAGATTATAGCTGAATGAAGTAATATTTTGGAGATTAGCATAATTTCATAACAAGTGGTAATATCTTTTCAAAGAGGTTAATTTCAGTAGTTGCAACTTTAAGTGTAAATATTAAAATGTAAATGACTTTTATTTCATTCCATCAATAAGTTTATCCTGTATTGTTTGATTCATTCCTTTCAGGATGGAACTCCAAGGCCAAGCAAGATGGCACGAACACAGATGGCAGATGAAGATCAGACAGCTAATCAAGAAGCAGAAGAAGTAAGTGAAGATTTTGGAATTGTAAAATTATTGAAAATGGTCATTAGGTTTTGTTGCCCAATATTATTTTTCCTTCACTAATAGAAAGTACAAGTTAACTAAAGGGTCTTTTGTCAGTACTAAGCACATGGCAAGTAGTGACAACCTTATGTCACAAGTAGATTGTAGCTGAATGAAGTAATATTTTGGAGAGTAGCATAATTTCATAACAAGTGGTAATATCTTTTCAAAGAGGTTAAGTTGAGTATTGGCAACTTCAAGAGTAAATGTTAGAATCTAAAAGGTTTTGTTGCCCAATATTTTTTTCCTTCACCAATTGAAAGTACAAGTTATCTAATGTGTCTTTTTTCACTGTTTAGCACATGACAAGTAGAGATAACCTTATGTCACAAGTAGATTGTAGCCGAATGAAGTAATATTTTGGATATTAGCATAATTTTATTATCAGTGGTAATATCTTTTCAAAATGGTTAATTTGAGTAGTGGCAACTTTAAGTGTAAACTTTAGAATCTAAATGACTTTTATTTCATTCCATCAATAAGTTTATACTGTATTGTTTGATTCATTCCTTTCAGGATGGATCTCCAAGGCCAAGCAAGATGGCACGAACACAGATGGCAGATGAAGATCAGACAGCTAATCAAGAAGCAGAAGAAGTAAGTGAAGATTTTAGAATTGTAAAATTACTGATAGTGGTCATTAGGTTTTGTTGCCCAATATTATTTTTCCTTCACTAATGGAAAGTACAAGTTAACTAAAGGGTCTTTTGTCAGTACTAAGCACATGACAAGTAGTGACAACCTTATGTCACAAGTAGATTATAGCTGAATGAAGTAATATTTTGGAGATTAGCATAATTTCATAACAAGTGGTAATATCTTTTCAAAGAGGTTAAGTTGAGTATTGGCAACTTCAAGAGTAAATGTTAGAATCTAAAAGGTTTTGTTGCCCAATATTTTTTTCCTTCACCAATTGAAAGTACAAGTTATCTAATGTGTCTTTTTTCACTGTTTAGCACATGACAAGTAGAGATAACCTTATGTCACAAGTAGATTGTAGCTGAATGAAGTAATATTTTGGATATTAGCATAATTTTATTATCAGTGGTAATATCTTTTCAAAATAGTTAATTTGAGTAGTGGCAACTTTAAGTGTAAACTTTAGAATCTAAATGACTTTTATTTCATTCCATCAATAAGTTTATCCTGTATTGTTTGATTCATTCCTTTCAGGATGGAACTCCAAGGCCAAGCAAGATGGCACGAACACAGATGGCTGATGAAGATCAGACAGGCAATCAAGAAGCAGAAGAAGTAAGTGAAGAGTTTGGAATTGTAAAATTACTGAAAATGGTCATTAGGTTTTGTTGCCCAATATTATTTTTCCTTCACCAATAGTAAGTACAAGTTTACTAAAGTGTCTTTTGTCAGTACTAAGCACATGACAAGTAGTGACAACCTTATGTCACAAGTAGATTATAGCTGAATGAAGTAATATTTTGGAGATTAGCATAATTTTATAACAAGTGGTAATATCTGTTCAAAGAGGTTAAGTTGAGTATTGGCAACTTCAAGAGTAAATATTAGAATCTAAAAGGTTTTGTTGCCCAATATTTTTTTCCTTCACCAATTGAAAGTACAAGTTATCTAATGTGTCTTTTTTCACTGTTTAGCACATGACAAGTAGAGATAACCTTATGTCACAAGTAGATTGTAGCTGAATGAAGTAATATTTTGGATATTAGCATAATTTTATTATCAGTGGTAATATCTTTTCAAAATGGTTAATTTGAGTAGTGGCAACTTTAAGTGTAAACTTTAGAATCTAAATGACTTTTATTTCATTCCATCAATAAGTTTATACTGTATTGTTTGATTCATTCCTTTCAGGATGGAACTCCAAGGCCAAGGAAGATGGCACGAACACAGATGGCAGATGAAGATCAGACAGCTAATCAAGAAGCAGAAGAAGTAAGTGAAGATTTTAGAATTGTAAAATTACTGAAAATGGTCATTAGGTTTTGTTGCCCAATATTATTTTTCCTTCACTAATGGAAAGTACAAGTTAACTAAAGTTAACTAAAGGGTCTTTTGTCAGTACTAAGCACATGGCAAGTAGTGACAACCTTATGTCACAAGTAGATTGTAGCTGAATGAAGTAATATTTTGGAGAGTAGCATAATTTTATTATCAGTGGTAATATCTTTTCAAAGAGGTTAATTTCAGTAGTTGCAACTTTAAGTGTAAATATTAAAATGTAAATGACTTTTATTTCATTCCATCAATAAGTTTATCCTGTATTGTTTGATTCATTCCTTTCAGGATGGAACTCCAAGGCCAAGCAAGATGGCACGAACACAGATGGCAGATGAAGATCAGACAGGCAATCAAGAAGCAGAAGAAGTAAGTGAAGATTTTGGAATTGTAAAATTACTGAAAATGGTCATTAGGTTTTGTTGCCCAATATTATTTTTCCTTCACCAATAGAAAGTACAAGTTTACTAAAGTGTCTTTTGTCAGTACTAAGCACATGACAAGTAGTGACAACCTTATGTCACAAGTAGATTATAGCTGAATGAAGTAATATTTTGGAGATTAGCATAATTTCATAACAAGTGGTAATATCTTTTCAAAGAGGTTAAGTTGAGTATTGGCAACTTCAAGAGTAAATGTTAGAATCTAAAAGGTTTTGTTGCCCAATATTTTTTTCCTTCACCAATTGAAAGTACAAGTTATCTAATGTGTCTTTTTTCACTGTTTAGCACATGACAAGTAGAGATAACCTTATGTCACAAGTAGATTGTAGCCGAATGAAGTAATATTTTGGATATTAGCATAATTTTATTATCAGTGGTAATATCTTTTCAAAATGGTTAATTTGAGTAGTGGCAACTTTAAGTGTAAACTTTAGAATCTAAATGACTTTTATTTCATTCCATCAATAAGTTTATACTGTATTGTTTGATTCATTCCTTTCAGGATGGATCTCCAAGGCCAAGCAAGATGGCACGAACACAGATGGCAGATGAAGATCAGACAGCTAATCAAGAAGCAGAAGAAGTAAGTGAAGATTTTAGAATTGTAAAATTACTGAAAATGGTCATTAGGTTTTGTTGCCCAATATTATTTTTCCTTCACTAATGGAAAGTACAAGTTAACTAAAGGGTCTTTTGTCAGTACTAAGCACATGGCAAGTAGTGACAACCTTATGTCACAAGTAGATTGTAGCTGAATGAAGTAATATTTTGGAGATTAGCATAATTTTATTATCAGTGGTAATATCTTTTCAAAATGGTTAATTTGAGTAGTGGCAACTTTAAGTGTAAACTTTAGAATCTAAATGACTTTTATTTCATTCCGTCAATAAGTTTATACTGTATTGTTTGATTCATTCCTTTCAGGATGGAACTCCAAGGCCAAGCAAGATGGCACGAACACAGATGGCAGATGAAGATCAGACAGCTAATCAAGAAGCAGAAGAAGTAAGTGAAGATTTTAGAATTGTAAAATTACTGAAAATGGTCATTAGGTTTTGTTGCCCAATATTATTTTTCCTTCACTAATGGAAAGTACAAGTTAACTAAAGGGTCTTTTGTCAGTACTAAGCACATGGCAAGTAGTGACAACCTTATGTCACAAGTAGATTGTAGCTGAATGAAGTAATATTTTGGAGAGTAGCATAATTTTATTATCAGTGGTAATATCTTTTCAAAGAGGTTAATTTCAGTAGTTGCAACTTTAAGTGTAAATATTAAAATGTAAATGACTTTTATTTCATTCCATCAATAAGTTTATCCTGTATTGTTTGATTCATTCCTTTCAGGATGGAACTCCAAGGCCAAGCAAGATGGCACGAACACAGATGGCAGATGAAGATCAGACAGGCAATCAAGAAGCAGAAGAAGTAAGTGAAGATTTTGGAATTGTAAAATTACTGAAAATGGTCATTAGGTTTTGTTGCCCAATATTATTTTTCCTTCACCAATAGAAAGTACAAGTTTACTAAAGTGTCTTTTGTCAGTACTAAGCACATGACAAGTAGTGACAACCTTATGTCACAAGTAGATTATAGCTGAATGAAGTAATATTTTGGAGATTAGCATAATTTCATAACAAGTGGTAATATCTTTTCAAAGAGGTTAAGTTGAGTATTGGCAACTTCAAGAGTAAATGTTAGAATCTAAAAGGTTTTGTTGCCCAATATTTTTTTCCTTCACCAATTGAAAGTACAAGTTATCTAATGTGTCTTTTTTCACTGTTTAGCACATGACAAGTAGAGATAACCTTATGTCACAAGTAGATTGTAGCTGAATGAAGTAATATTTTGGATATTAGCATAATTTTATTATCAGTGGTAATATCTTTTCAAAATGGTTAATTTGAGTAGTGGCAACTTTAAGTGTAAACTTTAGAATCTAAATGACTTTTATTTCATTCCATCAATAAGTTTATACTGTATTGTTTGATTCATTCCTTTCAGGATGGAACTCCAAGGCCAAGGAAGATGGCACGAACACAGATGGCAGATGAAGATCAGACAGCTAATCAAGAAGCAGAAGAAGTAAGTGAAGATTTTGGAATTGTAAAATTACTGAAAATGGTCATTAGGTTTTGTTGCCCAATATGAGTTTTCCTTCACTAATGGAAAGTACAAGTTAACTAAAGGGTCTTTTGTCAGTACTAAGCACATGACAAGTAGTGACAACCTTATGTCACAAGTAGATTATAGCTGAATGAAGTAATATTTTGGAGATTAGCATAATTTCATAACAAGTGGTAATATCTTTTCAAAGAGGTTAAGTTGAGTATTGGCAACTTCAAGAGTAAATGTTAGAATCTAAAAGGTTTTGTTGCCCAATATTTTTTTCCTTCACCAATTGAAAGTACAAGTTATCTAATGTGTCTTTTTTCACTGTTTAGCACATGACAAGTAGAGATAACCTTATGTCACAAGTAGATTGTAGCTGAATGAAGTAATATTTTGGATATTAGCATAATTTTATTATCAGTGGTAATATCTTTTCAAAATAGTTAATTTGAGTAGTGGCAACTTTAAGTGTAAACTTTAGAATCTAAATGACTTTTATTTCATTCCATCAATAAGTTTATCCTGTATTGTTTGATTCATTCCTTTCAGGATGGAACTCCAAGGCCAAGCAAGATGGCACGAACACAGATGGCTGATGAAGATCAGACAGGCAATCAAGAAGCAGAAGAAGTAAGTGAAGAGTTTGGAATTGTAAAATTACTGAAAATGGTCATTAGGTTTTGTTGCCCAATATTATTTTTCCTTCACCAATAGTAAGTACAAGTTTACTAAAGTGTCTTTTGTCAGTACTAAGCACATGACAAGTAGTGACAACCTTATGTCACAAGTAGATTATAGCTGAATGAAGTAATATTTTGGAGATTAGCATAATTTCATAACAAGTGGTAATATCTGTTCAAAGAGGTTAAGTTGAGTATTGGCAACTTCAAGAGTAAATATTAGAATCTAAAAGGTTTTGTTGCCCAATATTTTTTTCCTTCACCAATTGAAAGTACAAGTTATCTAATGTGTCTTTTTTCACTGTTTAGCACATGACAAGTAGAGATAACCTTATGTCACAAGTAGATTGTAGCTGAATGAAGTAATATTTTGGATATTAGCATAATTTTATTATCAGTGGTAATATCTTTTCAAAATGGTTAATTTGAGTAGTGGCAACTTTAAGTGTAAACTTTAGAATCTAAATGACTTTTATTTCATTCCATCAATAAGTTTATACTGTATTGTTTGATTCATTCCTTTCAGGATGGAACTCCAAGGCCAAGGAAGATGGCACGAACACAGATGGCAGATGAAGATCAGACAGCTAATCAAGAAGCAGAAGAAGTAAGTGAAGATTTTAGAATTGTAAAATTACTGAAAATGGTCATTAGGTTTTGTTGCCCAATATTATTTTTCCTTCACTAATGGAAAGTACAAGTTAACTAAAGTTAACTAAAGGGTCTTTTGTCAGTACTAAGCACATGGCAAGTAGTGACAACCTTATGTCACAAGTAGATTGTAGCTGAATGAAGTAATATTTTGGAGAGTAGCATAATTTTATTATCAGTGGTAATATCTTTTCAAAGAGGTTAATTTCAGTAGTTGCAACTTTAAGTGTAAATATTAAAATGTAAATGACTTTTATTTCATTCCATCAATAAGTTTATCCTGTATTGTTTGATTCATTCCTTTCAGGATGGAACTCCAAGGCCAAGCAAGATGGCACGAACACAGATGGCAGATGAAGATCAGACAGGCAATCAAGAAGCAGAAGAAGTAAGTGAAGATTTTGGAATTGTAAAATTACTGAAAATGGTCATTAGGTTTTGTTGCCCAATATTATTTTTCCTTCACCAATAGAAAGTACAAGTTTACTAAAGTGTCTTTTGTCAGTACTAAGCACATGACAAGTAGTGACAACCTTATGTCACAAGTAGATTATAGCTGAATGAAGTAATATTTTGGAGATTAGCATAATTTCATAACAAGTGGTAATATCTTTTCAAAGAGGTTAAGTTGAGTATTGGCAACTTCAAGAGTAAATGTTAGAATCTAAAAGGTTTTGTTGCCCAATATTTTTTTCCTTCACCAATTGAAAGTACAAGTTATCTAATGTGTCTTTTTTCACTGTTTAGCACATGACAAGTAGAGATAACCTTATGTCACAAGTAGATTGTAGCTGAATAAGGTAATATTTTGGATATTAGCATAATTTTATTATCAGTGGTAATATCTTTTCAAAATGGTTAATTTGAGTAGTGGCAACTTTAAGTGTAAACTTTAGAATCTAAATGACTTTTATTTCATTCCATCAATAAGTTTATACTGTATTGTTTGATTCATTCCTTTCAGGATGGAACTCCAAGGCCAAGCAAGATGGCACGAACACAGATGGCAGATGAAGATCAGACAGCTAATCAAGAAGCAGAAGAAGTAAGTGAAGATTTTGGAATTGTAAAATTACTGAAAATGGTCATTAGGTTTTGTTGCCCAATATTAGTTTTCCTTCACTAATGGAAAGTACAAGTTAACTAAAGGGTCTTTTGTCAGTACTAAGCACATGGCAAGTAGTGACAACCTTATGTCACAAGTAGATTGTAGCTGAATGAAGTAATATTTTGGAGAGTAGCATAATTTTATTATCAGTGGTAATATCTTTTCAAAGAGGTTAATTTCAGTAGTTGCAACTTTAAGTGTAAATATTAAAATGTAAATGACTTTTATTTCATTCCATCAATAAGTTTATCCTGTATTGTTTGATTCATTCCTTTCAGGATGGAACTCCAAGGCCAAGCAAGATGGCACGAACACAGATGGCAGATGAAGATCAGACAGGCAATCAAGAAGCAGAAGAAGTAAGTGAAGATTTTGGAATTGTAAAATTACTGAAAATGGTCATTAGGTTTTGTTGCCCAATATTATTTTTCCTTCACCAATAGAAAGTACAAGTTTACTAAAGTGTCTTTTGTCAGTACTAAGCACATGACAAGTAGTGACAACCTTATGTCACAAGTAGATTATAGCTGAATGAAGTAATATTTTGGAGATTAGCATAATTTCATAACAAGTGGTAATATCTTTTCAAAGAGGTTAAGTTGAGTATTGGCAACTTCAAGAGTAAATGTTAGAATCTAAAAGGTTTTGTTGCCCAATATTTTTTTCCTTCACCAATTGAAAGTACAAGTTATCTAATGTGTCTTTTTTCACTGTTTAGCACATGACAAGTAGAGATAACCTTATGTCACAAGTAGATTGTAGCCGAATGAAGTAATATTTTGGATATTAGCATAATTTTATTATCAGTGGTAATATCTTTTCAAAATGGTTAATTTGAGTAGTGGCAACTTTAAGTGTAAACTTTAGAATCTAAATGACTTTTATTTCATTCCATCAATAAGTTTATACTGTATTGTTTGATTCATTCCTTTCAGGATGGATCTCCAAGGCCAAGCAAGATGGCACGAACACAGATGGCAGATGAAGATCAGACAGCTAATCAAGAAGCAGAAGAAGTAAGTGAAGATTTTCGAATTGTAAAATTACTGAAAATGGTCATTAGGTTTTGTTGCCCAATATTATTTTTCCTTCACTAATGGAAAGTACAAGTTAACTAAAGGGTCTTTTGTCAGTACTAAGCACATGGCAAGTAGTGACAACCTTATGTCACAAGTAGATTGTAGCTGAATGAAGTAATATTTTGGAGATTAGCATAATTTTATTATCAGTGGTAATATCTTTTCAAAATGGTTAATTTGAGTAGTGGCAACTTTAAGTGTAAACTTTAGAATCTAAATGACTTTTATTTCATTCCGTCAATAAGTTTATACTGTATTGTTTGATTCATTCCTTTCAGGATGGAACTCCAAGGCCAAGCAAGATGGCACGAACACAGATGGCAGATGAAGATCAGACAGCTAATCAAGAAGCAGAAGAAGTAAGTGAAGATTTTAGAATTGTAAAATTACTGAAAATGGTCATTAGGTTTTGTTGCCCAATATTATTTTTCCTTCACTAATGGAAAGTACAAGTTAACTAAAGGGTCTTTTGTCAGTACTAAGCACATGGCAAGTAGTGACAACCTTATGTCACAAGTAGATTGTAGCTGAATGAAGTAATATTTTGGAGAGTAGCATAATTTTATTATCAGTGGTAATATCTTTTCAAAGAGGTTAATTTCAGTAGTTGCAACTTTAAGTGTAAATATTAAAATGTAAATGACTTTTATTTCATTCCATCAATAAGTTTATCCTGTATTGTTTGATTCATTCCTTTCAGGATGGAACTCCAAGGCCAAGCAAGATGGCACGAACACAGATGGCAGATGAAGATCAGACAGGCAATCAAGAAGCAGAAGAAGTAAGTGAAGATTTTGGAATTGTAAAATTACTGAAAATGGTCATTAGGTTTTGTTGCCCAATATTATTTTTCCTTCACCAATAGAAAGTACAAGTTTACTAAAGTGTCTTTTGTCAGTACTAAGCACATGACAAGTAGTGACAACCTTATGTCACAAGTAGATTATAGCTGAATGAAGTAATATTTTGGAGATTAGCATAATTTCATAACAAGTGGTAATATCTTTTCAAAGAGGTTAAGTTGAGTATTGGCAACTTCAAGAGTAAATGTTAGAATCTAAAAGGTTTTGTTGCCCAATATTTTTTTCCTTCACCAATTGAAAGTACAAGTTATCTAATGTGTCTTTTTTCACTGTTTAGCACATGACAAGTAGAGATAACCTTATGTCACAAGTAGATTGTAGCTGAATGAAGTAATATTTTGGATATTAGCATAATTTTATTATCAGTGGTAATATCTTTTCAAAATGGTTAATTTGAGTAGTGGCAACTTTAAGTGTAAACTTTAGAATCTAAATGACTTTTATTTCATTCCATCAATAAGTTTATACTGTATTGTTTGATTCATTCCTTTCAGGATGGAACTCCAAGGCCAAGGAAGATGGCACGAACACAGATGGCAGATGAAGATCAGACAGCTAATCAAGAAGCAGAAGAAGTAAGTGAAGATTTTGGAATTGTAAAATTACTGAAAATGGTCATTAGGTTTTGTTGCCCAATATTAGTTTTCCTTCACTAATGGAAAGTACAAGTTAACTAAAGGGTCTTTTGTCAGTACTAAGCACATGACAAGTAGTGACAACCTTATGTCACAAGTAGATTATAGCTGAATGAAGTAATATTTTGGAGATTAGCATAATTTCATAACAAGTGGTAATATCTTTTCAAAGAGGTTAAGTTGAGTATTGGCAACTTCAAGAGTAAATGTTAGAATCTAAAAGGTTTTGTTGCCCAATATTTTTTTCCTTCACCAATTGAAAGTACAAGTTATCTAATGTGTCTTTTTTCACTGTTTAGCACATGACAAGTAGAGATAACCTTATGTCACAAGTAGATTGTAGCTGAATGAAGTAATATTTTGGATATCAGCATAATTTTATTATCAGTGGTAATATCTTTTCAAAATAGTTAATTTGAGTAGTGGCAACTTTAAGTGTAAACTTTAGAATCTAAATGACTTTTATTTCATTCCATCAATAAGTTTATCCTGTATTGTTTGATTCATTCCTTTCAGGATGGAACTCCAAGGCCAAGCAAGATGGCACGAACACAGATGGCTGATGAAGATCAGACAGGCAATCAAGAAGCAGAAGAAGTAAGTGAAGAGTTTGGAATTGTAAAATTACTGAAAATGGTCATTAGGTTTTGTTGCCCAATATTATTTTTCCTTCACCAATAGTAAGTACAAGTTTACTAAAGTGTCTTTTGTCAGTACTAAGCACATGACAAGTAGTGACAACCTTATGTCACAAGTAGATTATAGCTGAATGAAGTAATATTTTGGAGATTAGCATAATTTCATAACAAGTGGTAATATCTGTTCAAAGAGGTTAAGTTGAGTATTGGCAACTTCAAGAGTAAATATTAGAATCTAAAAGGTTTTGTTGCCCAATATTTTTTTCCTTCACCAATTGAAAGTACAAGTTATCTAATGTGTCTTTTTTCACTGTTTAGCACATGACAAGTAGAGATAACCTTATGTCACAAGTAGATTGTAGCTGAATAAGGTAATATTTTGGATATTAGCATAATTTTATTATCAGTGGTAATATCTTTTCAAAATGGTTAATTTGAGTAGTGGCAACTTTAAGTGTAAACTTTAGAATCTAAATGACTTTTATTTCATTCCATCAATAAGTTTATACTGTATTGTTTGATTCATTCCTTTCAGGATGGAACTCCAAGGCCAAGCAAGATGGGACGAACACAGATGGCAGATGAAGATCAGACAGCTAATCAAGAAGCAGAAGAAGTAAGTGAAGATTTTAGAATTGTAAAATTACTGAAAATGGTCATTAGGTTTTGTTGCCCAATATTAGTTTTCCTTCACTAATGGAAAGTACAAGTTAACTAAAGGGTCTTTTGTCAGTACTAAGCACATGGCAAGTAGTGACAACCTTATGTCACAAGTAGATTGTAGCTGAATGAAGTAATATTTTGGAGAGTAGCATAATTTTATTATCAGTGGTAATATCTTTTCAAAGAGGTTAATTTCAGTAGTTGCAACTTTAAGTGTAAATATTAAAATGTAAATGACTTTTATTTCATTCCATCAATAAGTTTATCCTGTATTGTTTGATTCATTCCTTTCAGGATGGAACTCCAAGGCCAAGCAAGATGGCACGAACACAGATGGCAGATGAAGATCAGACAGCTAATCAAGAAGCAGAAGAAGTAAGTGAAGATTTTGGAATTGTAAAATTGTTGAAAATGGTCATTAGGTTTTGTTGCCCAATATTATTTTTCCTTCACTAATAGAAAGTACAAGTTAACTAAAGGGTCTTTTGTCAGTACTAAGCACATGGCAAGTAGTGACAACCTTATGTCACAAGTAGATTGTAGCTGAATGAAGTAATATTTTGGAGAGTAGCATAATTTTATTATCAGTTGTAATATCTTTTCAAAGAGGTTAATTTCAGTAGTTGCAACTTTAAGTGTAAATATTAAAATGTAAATGACTTTTATTTCATTCCATCAATAAGTTTATCCTGTATTGTTTGATTCATTCCTTTCAGGATGGAACTCCAAGGCCAAGCAAGATGGCACGAACACAGATGGCTGATGAAGATCAGACAGGCAATCAAGAAGCAGAAGAAGTAAGTGAAGAGTTTGGAATTGTAAAATTACTGAAAATGGTCATTAGGTTTTGTTGCCCAATATTATTTTTCCTTCACCAATAGTAAGTACAAGTTTACTAAAGTGTCTTTTGTCAGTACTAAGCACATGACAAGTAGTGACAACCTTATGTCACAAGTAGCCCAATATTTTTTTCCTTCACCAATTGAAAGTACAATTTATCTAATGTGTCTTTTTTCACTGTTTAGCACATGACAAGTAGAGATAACCTTATGTCACAAGTAGATTGTAGCTGAATGAAGTAATATTTTGGATATTAGCATAATTTTATTATCAGTGGTAATATCTTTTCAAAATGGTTAATTTGAGTAGTGGCAACTTTAAGTGTAAACTTTAGAATCTAAATGACTTTTATTTCATTCCATCAATAAGTTTATACTGTATTGTTTGATTCATTCCTTTCAGGATGGAACTCCAAGGCCAAGGAAGATGGCACGAACACAGATGGCAGATGAAGATCAGACAGCTAATCAAGAAGCAGAAGAAGTAAGTGAAGATTTTAGAATTGTAAAATTACTGAAAATGGTCATTAGGTTTTGTTGCCCAATATTATTTTTCCTTCACTAATGGAAAGTACAAGTTAACTAAAGTTAACTAAAGGGTCTTTTGTCAGTACTAAGCACATGGCAAGTAGTGACAACCTTATGTCACAAGTAGATTGTAGCTGAATGAAGTAATATTTTGGAGAGTAGCATAATTTTATTATCAGTGGTAATATCTTTTCAAAGAGGTTAATTTCAGTAGTTGCAACTTTAAGTGTAAATATTAAAATGTAAATGACTTTTATTTCATTCCATCAATAAGTTTATCCTGTATTGTTTGATTCATTCCTTTCAGGATGGAACTCCAAGGCCAAGCAAGATGGCACGAACACAGATGGCAGATGAAGATCAGACAGGCAATCAAGAAGCAGAAGAAGTAAGTGAAGATTTTGGAATTGTAAAATTACTGAAAATGGTCATTAGGTTTTGTTGCCCAATATTATTTTTCCTTCACCAATAGAAAGTACAAGTTTACTAAAGTGTCTTTTGTCAGTACTAAGCACATGACAAGTAGTGACAACCTTATGTCACAAGTAGATTATAGCTGAATGAAGTAATATTTTGGAGATTAGCATAATTTCATAACAAGTGGTAATATCTTTTCAAAGAGGTTAAGTTGAGTATTGGCAACTTCAAGAGTAAATGTTAGAATCTAAAAGGTTTTGTTGCCCAATATTTTTTTCCTTCACCAATTGAAAGTACAAGTTATCTAATGTGTCTTTTTTCACTGTTTAGCACATGACAAGTAGAGATAACCTTATGTCACAAGTAGATTGTAGCTGAATAAGGTAATATTTTGGATATTAGCATAATTTTATTATCAGTGGTAATATCTTTTCAAAATGGTTAATTTGAGTAGTGGCAACTTTAAGTGTAAACTTTAGAATCTAAATGACTTTTATTTCATTCCATCAATAAGTTTATACTGTATTGTTTGATTCATTCCTTTCAGGATGGAACTCCAAGGCCAAGCAAGATGGCATGAACACAGATGGCAGATGAAGATCAGACAGCTAATCAAGAAGCAGAAGAAGTAAGTGAAGATTTTGGAATTGTAAAATTACTGAAAATGGTCATTAGGTTTTGTTGCCCAATATTAGTTTTCCTTCACTAATGGAAAGTACAAGTTAACTAAAGGGTCTTTTATCAGTACTAAGCACATGGCAAGTAGTGACAACCTTATGTCACAAGTAGATTGTAGCTGAATGAAGTAATATTTTGGAGAGTAGCATAATTTTATTATCAGTGGTAATATCTTTTCAAAGAGGTTAATTTCAGTAGTTGCAACTTTAAGTGTAAATATTAAAATGTAAATGACTTTTATTTCATTCCATCAATAAGTTTATCCTGTATTGTTTGATTCATTCCTTTCAGGATGGAACTCCAAGGCCAAGCAAGATGGCACGAACACAGATGGCAGATGAAGATCAGACAGCTAATCAAGAAGCAGAAGAAGTAAGTGAAGATTTTGGAATTGTAAAATTGTTGAAAATGGTCATTAGGTTTTGTTGCCCAATATTATTTTTCCTTCACTAATAGAAAGTACAAGTTAACTAAAGGGTCTTTTGTCAGTACTAAGCACATGGCAAGTAGTGACAACCTTATGTCACAAGTAGATTGTAGCTGAATGAAGTAATATTTTGGAGAGTAGCATAATTTTATTATCAGTGGTAATATCTTTTCAAAGAGGTTAATTTGAGTAGTTGCAACTTTAAGTGTAAATATTAAAATGTAAATGACTTTTATTTCATTCCATCAATAAGTTTATCCTGTATTGTTTGATTCATTCCTTTCAGGATGGAACTCCAAGGCCAAGCAAGATGGCACGAACACAGATGGCTGATGAAGATCAGACAGGCAATCAAGAAGCAGAAGAAGTAAGTGAAGAGTTTGGAATTGTAAAATTACTGAAAATGGTCATTAGGTTTTGTTGCCCAATATTATTTTTCCTTCACCAATAGTAAGTACAAGTTTACTAAAGTGTCTTTTGTCAGTACTAAGCACATGACAAGTAGTGACAACCTTATGTCACAAGTAGATTATAGCTGAATGAAGTAATATTTTGGAGATTAGCATAATTTCATAACAAGTGGTAATATCTGTTCAAAGAGGTTAAGTTGAGTATTGGCAACTTCAAAAGTAAATATTAGAATCTAAAAGGTTTTGTTGCCCAATATTTTTTTCCTTCACCAATTGAAAGTACAAGTTATCTTGTGTGTATTTTTTCACTGTTTAGCACATGACAAGTAGAGATAACCTTATGTCACAAGTAGATTGTAGCCGAATGAAGTAATATTTTGGAGAGTAGCATAATTTTATTATCAGTGCTAATATCTTTTCAAAGAGGTTAATTTCAGTAGTTGCAACTTTAAGTGTAAATATTAAAATGTAAATGACTTTTATTTCATTCCATCAATAAGTTTATCCTGTATTGTTTGATTCATTCCTTTCAGGATGGAACTCCAAGGCCAAGCAAGATGGCACGAACACAGATGGCAGATGAAGATCAGACAGCTAATCGAGAAGCAGAAGAAGTAAGTGAAGATTTTGGAATTGTAAAATTATTGAAAATGGTCATTAGGTTTTGTTGCCCAATATTATTTTTCCTTCACTAATAGAAAGTACAAGTTAACTAAAGGGTCTTTTGTCAGTACTAAGCACATGGCAAGTAGTGACAACCTTATGTCACAAGTAGATTATAGCTGAATGAAGTAATATTTTGGAGATTAGCATAATTTCATAACAAGTGGTAATATCTTTTCAAAGAGGTTAAGTTGAGTATTGGCAACTTCAAGAGTAAATGTTAGAATCTAAAAGGTTTTGTTGCCCAATATTTTTTTCCTTCACCAATTGAAAGTACAAGTTATCTAATGTGTCTTTTTTCACTGTTTAGCACATGACAAGTAGAGATAACCTTATGTCACAAGTAGATTGTAGCTGAATGAAGTAATATTTTGGATATTAGCATAATTTTATTATCAGTGGTAATATCTTTTCAAAATGGTTAATTTGAGTAGTGGCAACTTTAAGTGTAAACTTTAGAATCTAAATGACTTTTATTTCATTCCATCAATAAGTTTATACTGTATTGTTTGATTCATTCCTTTCAGGATGGAACTCCAAGGCCAAGCAAGATGGCACGAACACAGATGGCAGATGAAGATCAGACAGCTAATCAAGAAGCAGAAGAAGTAAGTGAAGATTTTGGAATTGTAAAATTATTGAAAATGGTCATTAGGTTTTGTTGCCCAATATTATTTTTCCTTCACCAATAGAAAGTACAAGTTTACTAAAGTGTCTTTTGTCAGTACTAAGCACATGACAAGTAGTGACAACCTTATGTCACAAGTAGATTATAGCTGAATGAAGTAATATTTTGGAGATTAGCATAATTTCATAACAAGTGGTAATATCTTTTCAAAGAGGTTAAGTTGAGTATTGGCAACTTCAAGAGTAAATGTTAGAATCTAAAAGGTTTTGTTGCCCAATATTTTTTTCCTTCACCAATTGAAAGTACAAGTTATCTAATGTGTCTTTTTTCACTGTTTAGCACATGACAAGTAGAGATAACCTTATGTCACAAGTAGATTGTAGCTGAATAAGGTAATATTTTGGATATTAGCATAATTTTATTATCAGTGGTAATATCTTTTCAAAATGGTTAATTTGAGTAGTGGCAACTTTAAGTGTAAACTTTAGAATCTAAATGACTTTTATTTCATTCCATCAATAAGTTTATACTGTATTGTTTGATTCATTCCTTTCAGGATGGAACTCCAAGGCCAAGCAAGATGGCACGAACACAGATGGCAGATGAAGATCAGACAGCTAATCAAGAAGCAGAAGAAGTAAGTGAAGATTTTGGATTGTAAAATTGTTGAAAATGGTCATTAGGTTTTGTTGCCCAATATTATTTTTCCTTCACTAATAGAAAGTACAAGTTAACTAAAGGGTCTTTTGTCAGTACTAAGCACATGGCAAGTAGTGACAACCTTATGTCACAAGTAGATTGTAGCTGAATGAAGTAATATTTTGGAGAGTAGCATAATTTTATTATCAGTGGTAATATCTTTTCAAAGAGGTTAATTTCAGTAGTTGCAACTTTAAGTGTAAATATTAAAATGTAAATGACTTTTATTTCATTCCATCAATAAGTTTATCCTGTATTGTTTAATTCATTCCTTTCAGGATGGAACTCCAAGGCCAAGCAAGATGGCACGAACACAGATGGCAGATGAAGATCAGACAGGCAATCAAGAAGCAGAAGAAGTAAGTGAAGATTTTGGAATTGTAAAATTACTGAAAATGGTCATTAGGTTTTGTTGCCCAATATTATTTTTCCTTCACTAATAGAAAGTACAAGTTTACTAAAGTGTCTTTTGTCAGTACTAAGCACATGACAAGTAGTGACAACCTTATGTCACAAGTAGATTATAGCTGAATGAAGTAATATTTTGGAGATTAGCATAATTTCATAACAAGTGGTAATATCTTTTCAAAGAGGTTAAGTTGAGTATTGGCAACTTCAAGAGTAAATGTTAGAATCTAAAAGGTTTTGTTGCCCAATATTTTTTTCCTTCACCAATTGAAAGTACAAGTTATCTTATGTGTCTTTTTTCACTGTTTAGCACATGACAAGTAGAGATAACCTTATGTCACAAGTAGATTGTAGCTGAATGAAGTAATATTTTGGATATTAGCATAATTTTATTATCAGTGGTAATATCTTTTCAAAATGGTTAATTTGAGTAGTGGCAACTTTAAGTGTAAACTTTAGAATCTAAATGACTTTTATTTCATTCCATCAATAAGTTTATACTGTATTGTTTGATTCATTCCTTTCAGGATGGAACTCCAAGGCCAAGCAAGATGGCACGAACACAGATGGCAGATGAAGATCAGACAGCTAATCAAGAAGCAGAAGAAGTAAGTGAAGATTTTAGAATTGTAAAATTACTGAAAATGGTCATTAGGTTTTGTTGCCCAATATTATTTTTCCTTCACCAATAGAAAGTACAAGTTTACTAAAGTGTCTTTTGTCAGTACTAAGCACATGACAAGTAGTGACAACCTTATGTCACAAGTAGATTATAGCTGAATGAAGTAATATTTTGGAGATTAGCATAATTTCATAACAAGTGGTAATATCTTTTCAAAGAGGTTAAGTTGAGTATTGGCAACTTCAAGAGTAAATGTTAGAATCTAAAAGGTTTTGTTGCCCAATATTTTTTTCCTTCACCAATTGAAAGTACAAGTTATCTAATGTGTCTTTTTTCACTGTTTAGCACATGACAAGTAGAGATAACCTTATGTCACAAGTAGATTGTAGCTGAATAAGGTAATATTTTGGATATTAGCATAATTTTATTATCAGTGGTAATATCTTTTCAAAATGGTTAATTTGAGTAGTGGCAACTTTAAGTGTAAACTTTAGAATCTAAATGACTTTTATTTCATTCCATCAATAAGTTTATACTGTATTGTTTGATTCATTCCTTTCAGGATGGAACTCCAAGGCCAAGCAAGATGGCACGAACACAGATGGCAGATGAAGATCAGACAGCTAATCAAGAAGCAGAAGAAGTAAGTGAAGATTTTAGAATTGTAAAATTACTGAAAATGGTCATTAGGTTTTGTTGCCCAATATTATTTTTCCTTCACCAATAGAAAGTACAAGTTTACTAAAGTGTCTTTTGTCAGTACTAAGCACATGACAAGTAGTGACAACCTTATGTCACAAGTAGATTATAGCTGAATGAAGTAATATTTTGGAGATTAGCATAATTTCATAACAAGTGGTAATATCTTTTCAAAGAGGTTAAGTTGAGTATTGGCAACTTCAAGAGTAAATGTTAGAATCTAAAAGGTTTTGTTGCCCAATATTTTTTTCCTTCACCAATTGAAAGTACAAGTTATCTAATGTGTCTTTTTTCACTGTTTAGCACATGACAAGTAGAGATAACCTTATGTCACAAGTAGATTGTAGCTGAATGAAGTAATATTTTGGATATTAGCATAATTTTATTATCAGTGGTAATATCTTTTCAAAATGGTTAATTTGAGTAGTGGCAACTTTAAGTGTAAATATTAAAATGTAAATGACTTTTATTTCATTCCATCAATAAGTTTATACTGTATTGTTTGATTCATTCCTTTCAGGATGGAACTCCAAGGCCAAGCAAGATGGCACGAACACAGATGGCAGATGAAGATCAGACAGCTAATCAAGAAGCAGAAGAAGTAAGTGAAGATTTTGGAATTGTAAAATTACTGAAAATGGTCATTAGGTTTTGTTGCCCAATATTAGTTTTCCTTCACTAATGGAAAGTACAAGTTAACTAAAGGGTCTTTTGTCAGTACTAAGCACATGGCAAGTAGTGACAACCTTATGTCACAAGTAGATTGTAGCTGAATGAAGTAATATTTTGGAGAGTAGCATAATTTTATTATCAGTGGTAATATCTTTTCAAAGAGGTTAATTTCAGTAGTTGCAACTTTAAGTGTAAATATTAAAATGTAAATGACTTTTATTTCATTCCATCAATAAGTTTATCCTGTATTGTTTGATTCATTCCTTTCAGGATGGAACTCCAAGGCCAAGCAAGATGGCACGAACACAGATGGCAGATGAAGATCAGACAGGCAATCAAGAAGCAGAAGAAGTAAGTGAAGATTTTGGAATTGTAAAATTACTGAAAATGGTCATTAGGTTTTGTTGCCCAATATTATTTTTCCTTCACCAATAGAAAGTACAAGTTTACTAAAGTGTCTTTTGTCAGTACTAAGCACATGACAAGTAGTGACAACCTTATGTCACAAGTAGATTATAGCTGAATGAAGTAATATTTTGGAGATTAGCATAATTTCATAACAAGTGGTAATATCTTTTCAAAGAGGTTAAGTTGAGTATTGGCAACTTCAAGAGTAAATGTTAGAATCTAAAAGGTTTTGTTGCCCAATATTTTTTTCCTTCACCAATTGAAAGTACAAGTTATCTAATGTGTCTTTTTTCACTGTTTAGCACATGACAAGTAGAGATAACCTTATGTCACAAGTAGATTGTAGCTGAATAAGGTAATATTTTGGATATTAGCATAATTTTATTATCAGTGGTAATATCTTTTCAAAATGGTTAATTTGAGTAGTGGCAACTTTAAGTGTAAACTTTAGAATCTAAATGACTTTTATTTCATTCCATCAATAAGTTTATACTGTATTGTTTGATTCATTCCTTTCAGGATGGAACTCCAAGGCCAAGCAAGATGGCACGAACACAGATGGCAGATGAAGATCAGACAGCTAATCAAGAAGCAGAAGAAGTAAGTGAAGATTTTGGAATTGTAAAATTGTTGAAAATGGTCATTAGGTTTTGTTGCCCAATATTATTTTTCCTTCACTAATAGAAAGTACAAGTTAACTAAAGGGTCTTTTGTCAGTACTAAGCACATGGCAAGTAGTGACAACCTTATGTCACAAGTAGATTGTAGCTGAATGAAGTAATATTTTGGAGAGTAGCATAATTTTATTATCAGTGGTAATATCTTTTCAAAGAGGTTAATTTCAGTAGTTGCAACTTTAAGTGTAAATATTAAAATGTAAATGACTTTTATTTCATTCCATCAATAAGTTTATCCTGTATTGTTTAATTCATTCCTTTCAGGATGGAACTCCAAGGCCAAGCAAGATGGCACGAACACAGATGGCAGATGAAGATCAGACAGGCAATCAAGAAGCAGAAGAAGTAAGTGAAGATTTTGGAATTGTAAAATTACTGAAAATGGTCATTAGGTTTTGTTGCCCAATATTATTTTTCCTTCACTAATAGAATGTACAAGTTTACTAAAGTGTCTTTTGTCAGTACTAAGCACATGACAAGTAGTGACAACCTTATGTCACAAGTAGATTATAGTTGAATGAAGTAATATTTTGGAGATTAGCATAATTTCATAACAAGTGGTAATATCTTTTCAAAGAGGTTAAGTTGAGTATTGGCAACTTCAAGAGTAAATGTTAGAATCTAAAAGGTTTTGTTGCCCAATATTTTTTTCCTTCACCAATTGAAAGTACAAGTTATCTTATGTGTCTTTTTTCACTGTTTAGCACATGACAAGTAGAGATAACCTAATGTCACAAGTAGATTGTAGCTGAATGAAGTAATATTTTGGATATTAGCATAATTTTATTATCAGTGGTAATATCTTTTCAAAATGGTTAATTTGAGTAGTGGCAACTTTAAGTGTAAACTTTAGAATCTAAATGACTTTTATTTCATTCCATCAATAAGTTTATACTGTATTGTTTGATTCATTCCTTTCAGGATGGAACTCCAAGGCCAAGCAAGATGGCACGAACACAGATGGCAGATGAAGATCAGACAGCTAATCAAGAAGCAGAAGAAGTAAGTGAAGATTTTAGAATTGTAAAATTACTGAAAATGGTCATTAGGTTTTGTTGCCCAATATTATTTTTCCTTCACCAATAGAAAGTACAAGTTTACTAAAGTGTCTTTTGTCAGTACTAAGCACATGACAAGTAGTGACAACCTTATGTCACAAGTAGATTATAGCTGAATGAAGTAATATTTTGGAGATTAGCATAATTTCATAACAAGTGGTAATATCTTTTCAAAGAGGTTAAGTTGAGTATTGGCAACTTCAAGAGTAAATGTTAGAATCTAAAAGGTTTTGTTGCCCAATATTTTTTTCCTTCACCAATTGAAAGTACAAGTTATCTAATGTGTCTTTTTTCACTGTTTAGCACATGACAAGTAGAGATAACCTTATGTCACAAGTAGATTGTAGCTGAATAAGGTAATATTTTGGATATTAGCATAATTTTATTATCAGTGGTAATATCTTTTCAAAATGGTTAATTTGAGTAGTGGCAACTTTAAGTGTAAACTTTAGAATCTAAATGACTTTTATTTCATTCCATCAATAAGTTTATACTGTATTGTTTGATTCATTCCTTTCAGGATGGAACTCCAAGGCCAAGCAAGATGGCACGAACACAGATGGCAGATGAAGATCAGACAGCTAATCAAGAAGCAGAAGAAGTAAGTGAAGATTTTAGAATTGTAAAATTACTGAAAATGGTCATTAGGTTTTGTTGCCCAATATTATTTTTCCTTCACCAATAGAAAGTACAAGTTTACTAAAGTGTCTTTTGTCAGTACTAAGCACATGACAAGTAGTGACAACCTTATGTCACAAGTAGATTATAGCTGAATGAAGTAATATTTTGGAGATTAGCATAATTTCATAACAAGTGGTAATATCTTTTCAAAGAGGTTAAGTTGAGTATTGGCAACTTCAAGAGTAAATGTTAGAATCTAAAAGGTTTTGTTGCCCAATATTTTTTTCCTTCACCAATTGAAAGTACAAGTTATCTAATGTGTCTTTTTTCACTGTTTAGCACATGACAAGTAGAGATAACCTTATGTCACAAGTAGATTGTAGCTGAATGAAGTAATATTTTGGATATTAGCATAATTTTATTATCAGTGGTAATATCTTTTCAAAATGGTTAATTTGAGTAGTGGCAACTTTAAGTGTAAACTTTAGAATCTAAATGACTTTTATTTCATTCCATCAATAAGTTTATACTGTATTGTTTGATTCATTCCTTTCAGGATGGAACTCCAAGGCCAAGCAAGATGGCACGAACACAGATGGCAGATGAAGATCAGACAGCTAATCAAGAAGCAGAAGAAGTAAGTGAAGATTTTGGAATTGTAAAATTACTGAAAATGGTCATTAGGTTTTGTTGCCCAATATTATTTTTCCTTCACTAATAGAAAGTACAAGTTAACTAAAGGGTCTTTTGTCAGTACTAAGCACATGACAAGTAGTGACAACCTTATGTCACAAGTAGATTATAGCTGAATGAAGTAATATTTTGGAGATTAGCATAATTTCATAACAAGTGGTAATATCTGTTCAAAGAGGTTAAGTTGAGTATTGGCAACTTCAAGAGTAAATATTAGAATCTAAAAGGTTTTGTTGCCCAATATTTTTTTCCTTCACCAATTGAAAGTACAAGTTATCTTGTGTGTCTTTTTTCACTGTTTAGCACATGACAAGTAGAGATAACCTTATGTCACAAGTAGATTGTAGCCGAATGAAGTAATATTTTGGATATTAGCATAATTTTATTATCAGTGGTAATATCTTTTCAAAATGGTTAATTTGAGTAGTGGCAACTTTAAGTGTAAACTTTAGAATCTAAATGACTTTTATTTCATTCTATCAATAAGTTTATACTGTATTGTTTGATTCATTCCTTTCAGGATGGAACTCCAAGGCCAAGGAAGATGGCACGAACACAGATGGCAGATGAAGATCAGACAGCTAATCAAGAAGCAGAAGAAGTAAGTGAAGATTTTGGAATTGTAAAATTACTGAAAATGGTCATTAGGTTTTGTTGCCCAATATTATTTTTCCTTCACTAATGGAAAGTACAAGTTAACTAAAGGGTCTTTTGTCAGTACTATGCACATGGCAAGTAGTGACAACCTTATGTCACAAGTAGATTGTAGCTGAATGAAGTAATATTTTGGAGAGTAGCATAATTTTATTATCAGTGGTAATATCTTTTCAAAATGGTTAATTTCAGTAGTTGCAACTTTAAGTGTAAATATTAAAATGTAAATGACTTTTATTTCATTCCATCAATAAGTTTATCCTGTATTGTTTGATTCATTCCTTTCAGGATGGAACTCCAAGGCCAAGCAAGATGGCACGAACACAGATGGCAGATGAAGATCAGACAGCTAATCAAGAAGCAGAAGAAGTAAGTGAAGATTTTAGAATTGTAAAATTACTGAAAATGGTCATTAGGTTTTGTTGCCCAATATTATTTTTCCTTCACTAATGGAAAGTACAAGTTAACTAAAGGGTCTTTTGTCAGTACTAAGCACATGGCAAGTAGTGACAACCTTATGTCACAAGTAGATTGTAGCTGAATGAAGTAATATTTTGGAGAGTAGCATAATTTTATTATCAGTGGTAATATCTTTTCAAAGAGGTTAATTTCAGTAGTTGCAACTTTAAGTGTAAATATTAAAATGTAAATGACTTTTATTTCATTCCATCAATAAGTTTATCCTGTATTGTTTGATTCATTCCTTTCAGGATGGAACTCCAAGGCCAAGCAAGATGGCACGAACACAGATGGCAGATGAAGATCAGACAGGCAATCAAGAAGCAGAAGAAGTAAGTGAAGATTTTGGAATTGTAAAATTACTGAAAATGGTCATTAGGTTTTGTTGCCCAATATTATTTTTCCTTCACCAATAGAAAGTACAAGTTTACTAAAGTGTCTTTTGTCAGTACTAAGCACATGACAAGTAGTGACAACCTTATGTCACAAGTAGATTATAGCTGAATGAAGTAATATTTTGGAGATTAGCATAATTTCATAACAAGTGGTAATATCTGTTCAAAGAGGTTAAGTTGAGTATTGGCAACTTCAAGAGTAAATATTAGAATCTAAAAGGTTTTGTTGCCCAATATTTTTTTCCTTCACCAATTGAAAGTACAAGTTATCTTGTGTGTCTTTTTTCACTGTTTAGCACATGACAAGTAGAGATAACCTTATGTCACAAGTAGATTGTAGCCGAATGAAGTAATATTTTGGATATTAGCATAATTTTATTATCAGTGGTAATATCTTTTCAAAATGGTTAATTTGAGTAGTGGCAACTTTAAGTGTAAACTTTAGAATCTAAATGACTTTTATTTCATTCTATCAATAAGTTTATACTGTATTGTTTGATTCATTCCTTTCAGGATGGAACTCCAAGGCCAAGGAAGATGGCACGAACACAGATGGCAGATGAAGATCAGACAGCTAATCAAGAAGCAGAAGAAGTAAGTGAAGATTTTGGAATTGTAAAATTACTGAAAATGGTCATTAGGTTTTGTTGCCCAATATTATTTTTCCTTCACTAATGGAAAGTACAAGTTAACTAAAGGGTCTTTTGTCAGTACTATGCACATGGCAAGTAGTGACAACCTTATGTCACAAGTAGATTGTAGCTGAATGAAGTAATATTTTGGAGAGTAGCATAATTTTATTATCAGTGGTAATATCTTTTCAAAATGGTTAATTTCAGTAGTTGCAACTTTAAGTGTAAATATTAAAATGTAAATGACTTTTATTTCATTCCATCAATAAGTTTATCCTGTATTGTTTGATTCATTCCTTTCAGGATGGAACTCCAAGGCCAAGCAAGATGGCACGAACACAGATGGCAGATGAAGATCAGACAGCTAATCAAGAAGCAGAAGAAGTAAGTGAAGATTTTAGAATTGTAAAATTACTGAAAATGGTCATTAGGTTTTGTTGCCCAATATTATTTTTCCTTCACTAATGGAAAGTACAAGTTAACTAAAGGGTCTTTTGTCAGTACTAAGCACATGGCAAGTAGTGACAACCTTATGTCACAAGTAGATTGTAGCTGAATGAAGTAATATTTTGGAGAGTAGCATAATTTTATTATCAGTGGTAATATCTTTTCAAAGAGGTTAATTTCAGTAGTTGCAACTTTAAGTGTAAATATTAAAATGTAAATGACTTTTATTTCATTCCATCAATAAGTTTATCCTGTATTGTTTGATTCATTCCTTTCAGGATGGAACTCCAAGGCCAAGCAAGATGGCACGAACACAGATGGCAGATGAAGATCAGACAGGCAATCAAGAAGCAGAAGAAGTAAGTGAAGATTTTGGAATTGTAAAATTACTGAAAATGGTCATTAGGTTTTGTTGCCCAATATTATTTTTCCTTCACCAATAGAAAGTACAAGTTTACTAAAGTGTCTTTTGTCAGTACTAAGCACATGACAAGTAGTGACAACCTTATGTCACAAGTAGATTATAGCTGAATGAAGTAATATTTTGGAGAGTAGCATAATTTCATAACAAGTGGTAATATCTTTTCAAAGAGGTTAAGTTGAGTATTGGCAACTTCAAGAGTAAATGTTAGAATCTAAAAGGTTTTGTTGCCCAATATTTTTTTCCTTCACCAATTGAAAGTACAAGTTATCTAATGTGTCTTTTTTCACTGTTTAGCACATGACAAGTAGAGATAACCTTATGTCACAAGTAGATTGTAGCTGAATAAGGTAATATTTTGGATATTAGCATAATTTTATTATCAGTGGTAATATCTTTTCAAAATGGTTAATTTGAGTAGTGGCAACTTTAAGTGTAAACTTTAGAATCAAATGACTTTTATTTCATTCCATCAATAAGTTTATACTGTATTGTGTGATTCATTCCTTTCAGGATGGAACTCCAAGGCCAAGCAAGATGGCACGAACACAGATGGCAGATGAAGATCAGACAGCTAATCAAGAAGCAGAAGAAGTAAGTGAAGATTTTGGAATTGTAAAATTGTTGAAAATGGTCATTAGGTTTTGTTGCCCAATATTATTTTTCCTTCACTAATAGAAAGTACAAGTTAACTAAAGGGTCTTTTGTCAGTACTAAGCACATGGCAAGTAGTGACAACCTTATGTCACAAGTAGATTGTAGCTGAATGAAGTAATATTTTGGAGAGTAGCATAATTTTATTATCAGTGGTAATATCTTTTCAAAGAGGTTAATTTCAGTAGTTGCAACTTTAAGTGTAAATATTAAAATGTAAATGACTTTTATTTCATTCCATCAATAAGTTTATCCTGTATTGTTTAATTCATTCCTTTCAGGATGGAACTCCAAGGCCAAGCAAGATGGCACGAACACAGATGGCAGATGAAGATCAGACAGGCAATCAAGAAGCAGAAGAAGTAAGTGAAGATTTTGGAATTGTAAAATTACTGAAAATGGTCATTAGGTTTTGTTGCCCAATATTATTTTTCCTTCACTAATAGAAAGTACAAGTTTACTAAAGTGTCTTTTGTCAGTACTAAGCACATGACAAGTAGTGACAACCTTATGTCACAAGTAGATTATAGCTGAATGAAGTAATATTTTGGAGATTAGCATAATTTCATAACAAGTGGTAATATCTTTTCAAAGAGGTTAAGTTGAGTATTGGCAACTTCAAGAGTAAATGTTAGAATCTAAAAGGTTTTGTTGCCCAATATTTTTTTCCTTCACCAATTGAAAGTACAAGTTATCTTATGTGTCTTTTTTCACTGTTTAGCACATGACAAGTAGAGATAACCTAATGTCACAAGTAGATTGTAGCTGAATGAAGTAATATTTTGGATATTAGCATAATTTTATTATCAGTGGTAATATCTTTTCAAAATGGTTAATTTGAGTAGTGGCAACTTTAAGTGTAAACTTTAGAATCTAAATGACTTTTATTTCATTCCATCAATAAGTTTATACTGTATTGTTTGATTCATTCCTTTCAGGATGGAACTCCAAGGCCAAGCAAGATGGCACGAACACAGATGGCAGATGAAGATCAGACAGCTAATCAAGAAGCAGAAGAAGTAAGTGAAGATTTTAGAATTGTAAAATTACTGAAAATGGTCATTAGGTTTTGTTGCCCAATATTATTTTTCCTTCACCAATAGAAAGTACAAGTTTACTAAAGTGTCTTTTGTCAGTACTAAGCACATGACAAGTAGTGACAACCTTATGTCACAAGTAGATTATAGCTGAATGAAGTAATATTTTGGAGATTAGCATAATTTCATAACAAGTGGTAATATCTTTTCAAAGAGGTTAAGTTGAGTATTGGCAACTTCAAGAGTAAATGTTAGAATCTAAAAGGTTTTGTTGCCCAATATTTTTTTCCTTCACCAATTGAAAGTACAAGTTATCTAATGTGTCTTTTTTCACTGTTTAGCACATGACAAGTAGAGATAACCTTATGTCACAAGTAGATTGTAGCTGAATAAGGTAATATTTTGGATATTAGCATAATTTTATTATCAGTGGTAATATCTTTTCAAAATGGTTAATTTGAGTAGTGGCAACTTTAAGTGTAAACTTTAGAATCTAAATGACTTTTATTTCATTCCATCAATAAGTTTATACTGTATTGTTTGATTCATTCCTTTCAGGATGGAACTCCAAGGCCAAGCAAGATGGCACGAACACAGATGGCAGATGAAGATCAGACAGCTAATCAAGAAGCAGAAGAAGTAAGTGAAGATTTTAGAATTGTAAAATTACTGAAAATGGTCATTAGGTTTTGTTGCCCAATATTATTTTTCCTTCACCAATAGAAAGTACAAGTTTACTAAAGTGTCTTTTGTCAGTACTAAGCACATGACAAGTAGTGACAACCTTATGTCACAAGTAGATTATAGCTGAATGAAGTAATATTTTGGAGATTAGCATAATTTCATAACAAGTGGTAATATCTTTTCAAAGAGGTTAAGTTGAGTATTGGCAACTTCAAGAGTAAATGTTAGAATCTAAAAGGTTTTGTTGCCCAATATTTTTTTCCTTCACCAATTGAAAGTACAAGTTATCTAATGTGTCTTTTTTCACTGTTTAGCACATGACAAGTAGAGATAACCTTATGTCACAAGTAGATTGTAGCTGAATGAAGTAATATTTTGGATATTAGCATAATTTTATTATCAGTGGTAATATCTTTTCAAAATGGTTAATTTGAGTAGTGGCAACTTTAAGTGTAAATATTAAAATGTAAATGACTTTTATTTCATTCCATCAATAAGTTTATACTGTATTGTTTGATTCATTCCTTTCAGGATGGAACTCCAAGGCCAAGCAAGATGGCACGAACACAGATGGCAGATGAAGATCAGACAGCTAATCAAGAAGCAGAAGAAGTAAGTGAAGATTTTGGAATTGTAAAATTACTGAAAATGGTCATTAGGTTTTGTTGCCCAATATTAGTTTTCCTTCACTAATGGAAAGTACAAGTTAACTAAAGGGTCTTTTGTCAGTACTAAGCACATGGCAAGTAGTGACAACCTTATGTCACAAGTAGATTGTAGCTGAATGAAGTAATATTTTGGAGAGTAGCATAATTTTATTATCAGTGGTAATATCTTTTCAAAGAGGTTAATTTCAGTAGTTGCAACTTTAAGTGTAAATATTAAAATGTAAATGACTTTTATTTCATTCCATCAATAAGTTTATCCTGTATTGTTTGATTCATTCCTTTCAGGATGGAACTCCAAGGCCAAGCAAGATGGCACGAACACAGATGGCAGATGAAGATCAGACAGCTAATCAAGAAGCAGAAGAAGTAAGTGAAGATTTTAGAATTGTAAAATTACTGAAAATGGTCATTAGGTTTTGTTGCCCAATATTATTTTTCCTTCACTAATGGAAAGTACAAGTTAACTAAAGGGTCTTTTGTCAGTACTAAGCACATGGCAAGTAGTGACAACCTTATGTCACAAGTAGATTGTAGCTGAATGAAGTAATATTTTGGAGAGTAGCATAATTTTATTATCAGTGGTAATATCTTTTCAAAGAGGTTAATTTCAGTAGTTGCAACTTTAAGTGTAAATATTAAAATGTAAATGACTTTTATTTCATTCCATCAATAAGTTTATCCTGTATTGTTTGATTCATTCCTTTCAGGATGGAACTCCAAGGCCAAGCAAGATGGCACGAACACAGATGGCAGATGAAGATCAGACAGGCAATCAAGAAGCAGAAGAAGTAAGTGAAGATTTTGGAATTGTAAAATTACTGAAAATGGTCATTAGGTTTTGTTGCCCAATATTATTTTTCCTTCACCAATAGAAAGTACAAGTTTACTAAAGTGTCTTTTGTCAGTACTAAGCACATGACAAGTAGTGACAACCTTATGTCACAAGTAGATTATAGCTGAATGAAGTAATATTTTGGAGATTAGCATAATTTCATAACAAGTGGTAATATCTTTTCAAAGAGGTTAAGTTGAGTATTGGCAACTTCAAGAGTAAATGTTAGAATCTAAAAGGTTTTGTTGCCCAATATTTTTTTCCTTCACCAATTGAAAGTACAAGTTATCTAATGTGTCTTTTTTCACTGTTTAGCACATGACAAGTAGAGATAACCTTATGTCACAAGTAGATTGTAGCTGAATAAGGTAATATTTTGGATATTAGCATAATTTTATTATCAGTGGTAATATCTTTTCAAAATGGTTAATTTGAGTAGTGGCAACTTTAAGTGTAAACTTTAGAATCTAAATGACTTTTATTTCATTCCATCAATAAATTTATACTGTATTGTTTGATTCATTCCTTTCAGGATGGAACTCCAAGGCCAAGCAAGATGGCACGAACACAGATGGCAGATGAAGATCAGACAGCTAATCAAGAAGCAGAAGAAGTAAGTGAAGATTTTGGAATTGTAAAATTGTTGAAAATGGTCATTAGGTTTTGTTGCCCAATATTATTTTTCCTTCACTAATAGAAAGTACAAGTTAACTAAAGGGTCTTTTGTCAGTACTAAGCACATGGCAAGTAGTGACAACCTTATGTCACAAGTAGATTGTAGCTGAATGAAGTAATATTTTGGAGAGTAGCATAATTTTATTATCAGTGGTAATATCTTTTCAAAGAGGTTAATTTCAGTAGTTGCAACTTTAAGTGTAAATATTAAAATGTAAATGACTTTTATTTCATTCCATCAATAAGTTTATCCTGTATTGTTTAATTCATTCCTTTCAGGATGGAACTCCAAGGCCAAGCAAGATGGCACGAACACAGATGGCAGATGAAGATCAGACAGGCAATCAAGAAGCAGAAGAAGTAAGTGAAGATTTTGGAATTGTAAAATTACTGAAAATGGTCATTAGGTTTTGTTGCCCAATATTATTTTTCCTTCACTAATAGAAAGTTCAAGTTTACTAAAGTGTCTTTTGTCAGTACTAAGCACATGACAAGTAGTGACAACCTTATGTCACAAGTAGATTATAGTTGAATGAAGTAATATTTTGGAGATTAGCATAATTTCATAACAAGTGGTAATATCTTTTCAAAGAGGTTAAGTTGAGTATTGGCAACTTCAAGAGTAAATGTTAGAATCTAAAAGGTTTTGTTGCCCAATATTTTTTTCCTTCACCAATTGAAAGTACAAGTTATCTTATGTGTCTTTTTTCACTGTTTAGCACATGACAAGTAGAGATAACCTAATGTCACAAGTAGATTGTAGCTGAATGAAGTAATATTTTGGATATTAGCATAATTTTATTATCAGTGGTAATATCTTTTCAAAATGGTTAATTTGAGTAGTGGCAACTTTAAGTGTAAACTTTAGAATCTAAATGACTTTTATTTCATTCCATCAATAAGTTTATACTGTATTGTTTGATTCATTCCTTTCAGGATGGAACTCCAAGGCCAAGCAAGATGGCACGAACACAGATGGCAGATAAAGATCAGACAGCTAATCAAGAAGCAGAAGAAGTAAGTGAAGATTTTAGAATTGTAAAATTACTGAAAATGGTCATTAGGTTTTGTTGCCCAATATTATTTTTCCTTCACCAATAGAAAGTACAAGTTTACTAAAGTGTCTTTTGTCAGTACTAAGCACATGACAAGTAGTGACAACCTTATGTCACAAGTAGATTATAGCTGAATGAAGTAATATTTTGGAGATTAGCATAATTTCATAACAAGTGGTAATATCTTTTCAAAGAGGTTAAGTTGAGTATTGGCAACTTCAAGAGTAAATGTTAGAATCTAAAAGGTTTTGTTGCCCAATATTTTTTTCCTTCACCAATTGAAAGTACAAGTTATCTAATGTGTCTTTTTTCACTGTTTAGCACATGACAAGTAGAGATAACCTTATGTCACAAGTAGATTGTAGCTGAATAAGGTAATATTTTGGATATTAGCATAATTTTATTATCAGTGGTAATATCTTTTCAAAATGGTTAATTTGAGTAGTGGCAACTTTAAGTGTAAACTTTAGAATCTAAATGACTTTTATTTCATTCCATCAATAAGTTTATACTGTATTGTTTGATTCATTCCTTTCAGGATGGAACTCCAAGGCCAAGCAAGATGGCACGAACACAGATGGCAGATGAAGATCAGACAGCTAATCAAGAAGCAGAAGAAGTAAGTGAAGATTTTAGAATTGTAAAATTACTGAAAATGGTCATTAGGTTTTGTTGCCCAATATTATTTTTCCTTCACCAATAGAAAGTACAAGTTTACTAAAGTGTCTTTTGTCAGTACTAAGCACATGACAAGTAGTGACAACCTTATGTCACAAGTAGATTATAGCTGAATGAAGTAATATTTTGGAGATTAGCATAATTTCATAACAAGTGGTAATATCTTTTCAAAGAGGTTAAGTTGAGTATTGGCAACTTCAAGAGTAAATGTTAGAATCTAAAAGGTTTTGTTGCCCAATATTTTTTTCCTTCACCAATTGAAAGTACAAGTTATCTAATGTGTCTTTTTTCACTGTTTAGCACATGACAAGTAGAGATAACCTTATGTCACAAGTAGATTGTAGCTGAATGAAGTAATATTTTGGATATTAGCATAATTTTATTATCAGTGGTAATATCTTTTCAAAATGGTTAATTTGAGTAGTGGCAACTTTAAGTGTAAACTTTAGAATCTAAATGACTTTTATTTCATTCCATCAATAAGTTTATACTGTATTGTTTGATTCATTCCTTTCAGGATGGAACTCCAAGGCCAAGCAAGATGGCACGAACACAGATGGCAGATGAAGATCAGACAGCTAATCAAGAAGCAGAAGAAGTAAGTGAAGATTTTGGAATTGTAAAATTACTGAAAATGGTCATTAGGTTTTGTTGCCCAATATTATTTTTCCTTCACTAATAGAAAGTACAAGTTAACTAAAGGGTCTTTTGTCAGTACTAAGCACATGACAAGTAGTGACAACCTTATGTCACAAGTAGATTGTAGCTGAATGAAGTAATATTTTGGATATTAGCATAATTTTATTATCAGTGGTAATATCTTTTCAAAATGGTTAATTTGAGTAGTGGCAACTTTAAGTGTAAACTTTAGAATCTAAATGACTTTTATTTCATTCCATCAATAAGTTTATACTGTATTGTTTGATTCATTCCTTTCAGGATGGAACTCCAAGGCCAAGCAAGATGGCACGAACACAGATGGCAGATGAAGATCAGACAGCTAATCAAGAAGCAGAAGAAGTAAGTGAAGATTTTAGAATTGTAAAATTACTGAAAATGGTCATTAGGTTTTGTTGCCCAATATTATTTTTCCTTCACCAATAGAAAGTACAAGTTTACTAAAGTGTCTTTTGTCAGTACTAAGCACATGACAAGTAGTGACAACCTTATGTCACAAGTAGATTATAGCTGAATGAAGTAATATTTTGGAGATTAGCATAATTTCATAACAAGTGGTAATATCTTTTCAAAGAGGTTAAGTTGAGTATTGGCAACTTCAAGAGTAAATGTTAGAATCTAAAAGGTTTTGTTGCCCAATATTTTTTTCCTTCACCAATTGAAAGTACAAGTTATCTAATGTGTCTTTTTTCACTGTTTAGCACATGACAAGTAGAGATAACCTTATGTCACAAGTAGATTGTAGCTGAATGAAGTAATATTTTGGATATTAGCATAATTTTATTATCAGTGGTAATATCTTTTCAAAATGGTTAATTTGAGTAGTGGCAACTTTAAGTGTAAACTTTAGAATCTAAATGACTTTTATTTCATTCCATCAATAAGTTTATACTGTATTGTTTGATTCATTCCTTTCAGGATGGAACTCCAAGGCCAAGCAAGATGGCACGAACACAGATGGCAGATGAAGATCAGACAGCTAATCAAGAAGCAGAAGAAGTAAGTGAAGATTTTGGAATTGTAAAATTACTGAAAATGGTCATTAGGTTTTGTTGCCCAATATTATTTTTCCTTCACTAATAGAAAGTACAAGTTAACTAAAGGGTCTTTTGTCAGTACTAAGCACATGACAAGTAGTGACAACCTTATGTCACAAGTAGATTGTAGCTGAATGAAGTAATATTTTGGAGAGTAGCATAATTTTATTATCAGTGGTAATATCTTTTCAAAATGGTTAATTTGAGTAGTGGCAACTTTAAGTGTAAATATTAAAATGTAAATGACTTTTATTTCATTCCATCAATAAGTTTATACTGTATTGTTTGATTCATTCCTTTCAGGATGGAACTCCAAGGCCAAGCAAGATGGCACGAACACAGATGGCAGATGAAGATCAGACAGCTAATCAAGAAGCAGAAGAAGTAAGTGAAGATTTTGGAATTGTAAAATTACTGAAAATGGTCATTAGGTTTTGTTGCCCAATATTAGTTTTCCTTCACTAATGGAAAGTACAAGTTAACTAAAGGGTCTTTTGTCAGTACTAAGCACATGGCAAGTAGTGACAACCTTATGTCACAAGTAGATTGTAGCTGAATGAAGTAATATTTTGGAGAGTAGCATAATTTTATTATCAGTGGTAATATCTTTTCAAAGAGGTTAATTTCAGTAGTTGCAACTTTAAGTGTAAATATTAAAATGTAAATGACTTTTATTTCATTCCATCAATAAGTTTATCCTGTATTGTTTGATTCATTCCTTTCAGGATGGAACTCCAAGGCCAAGCAAGATGGCACGAACACAGATGGCAGATGAAGATCAGACAGGCAATCAAGAAGCAGAAGAAGTAAGTGAAGATTTTGGAATTGTAAAATTACTGAAAATGGTCATTAGGTTTTGTTGCCCAATATTATTTTTCCTTCACCAATAGAAAGTACAAGTTTACTAAAGTGTCTTTTGTCAGTACTAAGCACATGACAAGTAGTGACAACCTTATGTCACAAGTAGATTATAGCTGAATGAAGTAATATTTTGGAGATTAGCATAATTTCATAACAAGTGGTAATATCTTTTCAAAGAGGTTAAGTTGAGTATTGGCAACTTCAAGAGTAAATGTTAGAATCTAAAAGGTTTTGTTGCCCAATATTTTTTTCCTTCACCAATTGAAAGTACAAGTTATCTAATGTGTCTTTTTTCACTGTTTAGCACATGACAAGTAGAGATAACCTTATGTCACAAGTAGATTGTAGCTGAATAAGGTAATATTTTGGATATTAGCATAATTTTATTATCAGTGGTAATATCTTTTCAAAATGGTTAATTTGAGTAGTGGCAACTTTAAGTGTAAACTTTAGAATCTAAATGACTTTTATTTCATTCCATCAATAAGTTTATACTGTATTGTTTGATTCATTCCTTTCAGGATGGAACTCCAAGGCCAAGCAAGATGGCACGAACACAGATGGCAGATGAAGATCAGACAGCTAATCAAGAAGCAGAAGAAGTAAGTGAAGATTTTGGAATTGTAAAATTACTGAAAATGGTCATTAGGTTTTGTTGCCCAATATTAGTTTTCCTTCACTAATGGAAAGTACAAGTTAACTAAAGGGTCTTTTGTCAGTACTAAGCACATGGCAAGTAGTGACAACCTTATGTCACAAGTAGATTGTAGCTGAATGAAGTAATATTTTGGAGAGTAGCATAATTTTATTATCAGTGGTAATATCTTTTCAAAGAGGTTAATTTCAGTAGTTGCAACTTTAAGTGTAAATATTAAAATGTAAATGACTTTTATTTCATTCCATCAATAAGTTTATCCTGTATTGTTTGATTCATTCCTTTCAGGATGGAACTCCAAGGCCAAGCAAGATGGCACGAACACAGATGGCAGATGAAGATCAGACAGCTAATCAAGAAGCAGAAGAAGTAAGTGAAGATTTTGGAATTGTAAAATTGTTGAAAATGGTCATTAGGTTTTGTTGCCCAATATTATTTTTCCTTCACTAATAGAAAGTACAAGTTAACTAAAGGGTCTTTTGTCAGTACTAAGCACATGGCAAGTAGTGACAACCTTATGTCACAAGTAGATTGTAGCTGAATGAAGTAATATTTTGGAGAGTAGCATAATTTTATTATCAGTGGTAATATCTTTTCAAAGAGGTTAATTTCAGTAGTTGCAACTTTAAGTGTAAATATTAAAATGTAAATGACTTTTATTTCATTCCATCAATAAGTTTATCCTGTATTGTTTGATTCATTCCTTTCAGGATGGAACTCCAAGGCCAAGCAAGATGGCACGAACACAGATGGCTGATGAAGATCAGACAGGCAATCAAGAAGCAGAAGAAGTAAGTGAAGAGTTTGGAATTGTAAAATTACTGAAAATGGTCATTAGGTTTTGTTGCCCAATATTATTTTTCCTTCACCAATAGTAAGTACAAGTTTACTAAAGTGTCTTTTGTCAGTACTAAGCACATGACAAGTAGTGACAACCTTATGTCACAAGTAGATTATAGCTGAATGAAGTAATATTTTGGAGATTAGCATAATTTCATAACAAGTGGTAATATCTGTTCAAAGAGGTTAAGTTGAGTATTGGCAACTTCAAGAGTAAATATTAGAATCTAAAAGGTTTTGTTGCCCAATATTTTTTTCCTTCACCAATTGAAAGTACAAGTTATCTTGTGTGTCTTTTTTCACTGTTTAGCACATGACAAGTAGAGATAACCTTATGTCACAAGTAGATTGTAGCCGAATGAAGTAATATTTTGGATATTAGCATAATTTTATTATCAGTGGTAATATCTTTTCAAAATGGTTAATTTGAGTAGTGGCAACTTTAAGTGTAAACTTTAGAATCTAAATGACTTTTATTTCATTCTATCAATAAGTTTATACTGTATTGTTTGATTCATTCCTTTCAGGATGGAACTCCAAGGCCAAGGAAGATGGCACGAACACAGATGGCAGATGAAGATCAGACAGCTAATCAAGAAGCAGAAGAAGTAAGTGAAGATTTTGGAATTGTAAAATTACTGAAAATGGTCATTAGGTTTTGTTGCCCAATATTATTTTTCCTTCACTAATGGAAAGTACAAGTTAACTAAAGGGTCTTTTGTCAGTACTAAGCACATGGCAAGTAGTGACAACCTTATGTCACAAGTAGATTGTAGCTGAATGAAGTAATATTTTGGAGAGTAGCATAATTTTATTATCAGTGGTAATATCTTTTCAAAATGGTTAATTTCAGTAGTTGCAACTTTAAGTGTAAATATTAAAATGTAAATGACTTTTATTTCATTCCATCAATAAGTTTATCCTGTATTGTTTGATTCATTCCTTTCAGGATGGAACTCCAAGGCCAAGCAAGATGGCACGAACACAGATGGCAGATGAAGATCAGACAGCTAATCAAGAAGCAGAAGAAGTAAGTGAAGATTTTAGAATTGTAAAATTACTGAAAATGGTCATTAGGTTTTGTTGCCCAATATTATTTTTCCTTCACTAATGGAAAGTACAAGTTAACTAAAGGGTCTTTTGTCAGTACTAAGCACATGGCAAGTAGTGACAACCTTATGTCACAAGTAGATTGTAGCTGAATGAAGTAATATTTTGGAGAGTAGCATAATTTTATTATCAGTGGTAATATCTTTTCAAAGAGGTTAATTTCAGTAGTTGCAACTTTAAGTGTAAATATTAAAATGTAAATGACTTTTATTTCATTCCATCAATAAGTTTATCCTGTATTGTTTGATTCATTCCTTTCAGGATGGAACTCCAAGGCCAAGCAAGATGGCACGAACACAGATGGCAGATGAAGATCAGACAGGCAATCAAGAAGCAGAAGAAGTAAGTGAAGATTTTGGAATTGTAAAATTACTGAAAATGGTCATTAGGTTTTGTTGCCCAATATTATTTTTCCTTCACCAATAGAAAGTACAAGTTTACTAAAGTGTCTTTTGTCAGTACTAAGCACATGACAAGTAGTGACAACCTTATGTCACAAGTAGATTATAGCTGAATGAAGTAATATTTTGGAGATTAGCATAATTTCATAACAAGTGGTAATATCTTTTCAAAGAGGTTAAGTTGAGTATTGGCAACTTCAAGAGTAAATGTTAGAATCTAAAAGGTTTTGTTGCCCAATATTTTTTTCCTTCACCAATTGAAAGTACAAGTTATCTAATGTGTCTTTTTTCACTGTTTAGCACATGACAAGTAGAGATAACCTTATGTCACAAGTAGATTGTAGCTGAATAAGGTAATATTTTGGATATTAGCATAATTTTATTATCAGTGGTAATATCTTTTCAAAATGGTTAATTTGAGTAGTGGCAACTTTAAGTGTAAACTTTAGAATCTAAATGACTTTTATTTCATTCCATCAATAAGTTTATCCTGTATTGTTTGATTCATTCCTTTCAGGATGGAACTCCAAGGCCAAGCAAGATGGCACGAACACAGATGGCAGATGAAGATCAGACAGCTAATCAAGAAGCAGAAGAAGTAAGTGAAGATTTTGGAATTGTAAAATTATTGAAAATGGTCATTACGTTTTGTTGCCCAATATTATTTTTCCTTCACTAATAGAAAGTACAAGTTAACTAAAGGGTCTTTTGTCAGTACTAAGCACATGGCAAGTAGTGACAACCTTATGTCACAAGTAGATTATAGCTGAATGAAGTAATATTTTGGAGATTAGCATAATTTCATAACAAGTGGTAATATCTTTTCAAAGAGGTTAAGTTGAGTATTGGCAACTTCAAGAGTAAATGTTAGAATCTAAAAGGTTTTGTTGCCCAATATTTTTTTCCTTCACCAATTGAAAGTACAAGTTATCTAATGTGTCTTTTTTCACTGTTTAGCACATGACAAGTAGAGATAACCTTATGTCACAAGTAGATTGTAGCTGAATAAGGTAATATTTTGGATATTAGCATAATTTTATTATCAGTGGTAATATCTTTTCAAAATGGTTAATTTGAGTAGTGGCAACTTTAAGTGTAAACTTTAGAATCTAAATGACTTTTATTTCATTCCATCAATAAGTTTATACTGTATTGTTTGATTCATTCCTTTCAGGATGGAACTCCAAGGCCAAGGAAGATGGCACGAACACAGATGGCAGATGAAGATCAGACAGCTAATCAAGAAGCAGAAGAAGTAAGTGAAGATTTTGGAATTGTAAAATTACTGAAAATGGTCATTAGGTTTTGTTGCCCAATATTATTTTTCCTTCACTAATGGAAAGTACAAGTTAACTAAAGGGTCTTTTGTCAGTACTAAGCACATGGCAAGTAGTGACAACCTTATGTCACAAGTAGATTGTAGCTGAATGAAGTAATATTTTGGAGAGTAGCATAATTTTATTATCAGTGGTAATATCTTTTCAAAGAGGTTAATTTCAGTAGTTGCAACTTTAAGTGTAAATATTAAAATGTAAATGACTTTTATTTCATTCCATCAATAAGTTTATCCTGTATTGTTTGATTCATTCCTTTCAGGATGGAACTCCAAGGCCAAGCAAGATGGCACGAACACAGATGGCAGATGAAGATCAGACAGCTAATCAAGAAGCAGAAGAAGTAAGTGAAGATTTTGGAATTGTAAAATTATTGAAAATGGTCATTAGGTTTTGTTGCCCAATATTATTTTTCCTTCACTAATAGAAAGTACAAGTTAACTAAAGGGTCTTTTGTCAGTACTAAGCACATGGCAAGTAATGACAACCTTATGTCACAAGTAGATTATAGCTGAATGAAGTAATATTTTGGAGAGTAGCATAATTTTATTATCAGTGGTAATATCTTTTCAAAGAGGTTAATTTCAGTAGTTGCAACTTTAAGTGTAAATATTAAAATGTAAATGACTTTTATTTCATTCCATCAATAAGTTTATCCTGTATTGTTTGATTCATTCCTTTCAGGATGGAACTCCAAGGCCAAGCAAGATGACACGAACACAGATGGCAGATGAAGATCAGACAGGCAATCAAGAAGCAGAAGAAGTAAGTGAAGATTTTGGAATTGTAAAATTACTGAAAATGGTCATTAGGTTTTGTTGCCCAATATTATTTTTCCTTCACTAATGGAAAGTACAAGTTAACTAAAGGGTCTTTTGTCAGTACTAAGCACATGGCAAGTAGTGACAACCTTATGTCACAAGTAGATTGTAGCTGAATGAAGTAATATTTTGGATATTAGCATAATTTCATAACAAGTGGTAATATCTTTTCAAAGAGGTTAAGTTGAGTATTGGCAACTTCAAGAGTAAATGTTAGAATCTAAAAGGTTTTGTTGCCCAATATTTTTTTCCTTCACCAATTGAAAGTACAAGTTATCTAATGTGTCTTTTTTCACTGTTTAGCACATGACAAGTAGAGATAACCTTATGTCACAAGTAGATTGTAGCTGAATGAAGTAATATTTTGGATATTAGCATAATTTTATTATCAGTGGTAATATCTTTTCAAAATGGTTAATTTGAGTAGTGGCAACTTTAAGTGTAAATATTAAAATGTAAATGACTTTTATTTCATTCCATCAATAAGTTTATACTGTATTGTTTGATTCATTCCTTTCAGGATGGAACTCCAAGGCCAAGCAAGATGGCACGAACACAGATGGCAGATGAAGATCAGACAGCTAATCAAGAAGCAGAAGAAGTAAGTGAAGATTTTGGAATTGTAAAATTACTGAAAATGGTCATTAGGTTTTGTTGCCCAATATTAGTTTTCCTTCACTAATGGAAAGTACAAGTTAACTAAAGGGTCTTTTGTCAGTACTAAGCACATGGCAAGTAGTGACAACCTTATGTCACAAGTAGATTGTAGCTGAATGAAGTAATATTTTGGAGAGTAGCATAATTTTATTATCAGTGGTAATATCTTTTCAAAGAGGTTAATTTCAGTAGTTGCAACTTTAAGTGTAAATATTAAAATGTAAATGACTTTTATTTCATTCCATCAATAAGTTTATCCTGTATTGTTTGATTCATTCCTTTCAGGATGGAACTCCAAGGCCAAGCAAGATGGCACGAACACAGATGGCAGATGAAGATCAGACAGGCAATCAAGAAGCAGAAGAAGTAAGTGAAGATTTTGGAATTGTAAAATTACTGAAAATGGTCATTAGGTTTTGTTGCCCAATATTATTTTTCCTTCACCAATAGAAAGTACAAGTTTACTAAAGTGTCTTTTGTCAGTACTAAGCACATGACAAGTAGTGACAACCTTATGTCACAAGTAGATTATAGCTGAATGAAGTAATATTTTGGAGATTAGCATAATTTCATAACAAGTGGTAATATCTTTTCAAAGAGGTTAAGTTGAGTATTGGCAACTTCAAGAGTAAATGTTAGAATCTAAAAGGTTTTGTTGCCCAATATTTTTTTCCTTCACCAATTGAAAGTACAAGTTATCTAATGTGTCTTTTTTCACTGTTTAGCACATGACAAGTAGAGATAACCTTATGTCACAAGTAGATTGTAGCTGAATAAGGTAATATTTTGGATATTAGCATAATTTTATTATCAGTGGTAATATCTTTTCAAAATGGTTAATTTGAGTAGTGGCAACTTTAAGTGTAAACTTTAGAATCTAAATGACTTTTATTTCATTCCATCAATAAGTTTATACTGTATTGTTTGATTCATTCCTTTCAGGATGGAACTCCAAGGCCAAGCAAGATGGCACGAACACAGATGGCAGATGAAGATCAGACAGCTAATCAAGAAGCAGAAGAAGTAAGTGAAGATTTTGGAATTGTAAAATTACTGAAAATGGTCATTAGGTTTTGTTGCCCAATATTAGTTTTCCTTCACTAATGGAAAGTACAAGTTAACTAAAGGGTCTTTTGTCAGTACTAAGCACATGGCAAGTAGTGACAACCTTATGTCACAAGTAGATTGTAGCTGAATGAAGTAATATTTTGGAGAGTAGCATAATTTTATTATCAGTGGTAATATCTTTTCAAAGAGGTTAATTTCAGTAGTTGCAACTTTAAGTGTAAATATTAAAATGTAAATGACTTTTATTTCATTCCATCAATAAGTTTATCCTGTATTGTTTGATTCATTCCTTTCAGGATGGAACTCCAAGGCCAAGCAAGATGGCACGAACACAGATGGCAGATGAAGATCAGACAGCTAATCAAGAAGCAGAAGAAGTAAGTGAAGATTTTGGAATTGTAAAATTGTTGAAAATGGTCATTAGGTTTTGTTGCCCAATATTATTTTTCCTTCACTAATAGAAAGTACAAGTTAACTAAAGGGTCTTTTGTCAGTACTAAGCACATGGCAAGTAGTGACAACCTTATGTCACAAGTAGATTGTAGCTGAATGAAGTAATATTTTGGAGAGTAGCATAATTTTATTATCAGTGGTAATATCTTTTCAAAGAGGTTAATTTCAGTAGTTGCAACTTTAAGTGTAAATATTAAAATGTAAATGACTTTTATTTCATTCCATCAATAAGTTTATCCTGTATTGTTTGATTCATTCCTTTCAGGATGGAACTCCAAGGCCAAGCAAGATGGCACGAACACAGATGGCTGATGAAGATCAGACAGGCAATCAAGAAGCAGAAGAAGTAAGTGAAGAGTTTGGAATTGTAAAATTACTGAAAATGGTCATTAGGTTTTGTTGCCCAATATTATTTTTCCTTCACCAATAGTAAGTACAAGTTTACTAAAGTGTCTTTTGTCAGTACTAAGCACATGACAAGTAGTGACAACCTTATGTCACAAGTAGATTATAGCTGAATGAAGTAATATTTTGGAGATTAGCATAATTTCATAATAAGTGGTAATATCTGTTCAAAGAGGTTAAGTTGAGTATTGGCAACTTCAAGAGTAAATATTAGAATCTAAAAGGTTTTGTTGCCCAATATTTTTTTCCTTCACCAATTGAAAGTACAAGTTATCTTGTGTGTCTTTTTTCACTGTTTAGCACATGACAAGTAGAGATAACCTTATGTCACAAGTAGATTGTAGCCGAATGAAGTAATATTTTGGATATTAGCATAATTTTATTATCAGTGGTAATATCTTTTCAAAATGGTTAATTTGAGTAGTGGCAACTTTAAGTGTAAACTTTAGAATCTAAATGACTTTTATTTCATTCTATCAATAAGTTTATACTGTATTGTTTGATTCATTCCTTTCAGGATGGAACTCCAAGGCCAAGGAAGATGGCACGAACACAGATGGCAGATGAAGATCAGACAGCTAATCAAGAAGCAGAAGAAGTAAGTGAAGATTTTGGAATTGTAAAATTACTGAAAATGGTCATTAGGTTTTGTTGCCCAATATTATTTTTCCTTCACTAATGGAAAGTACAAGTTAACTAAAGGGTCTTTTGTCAGTACTAAGCACATGGCAAGTAGTGACAACCTTATGTCACAAGTAGATTGTAGCTGAATGAAGTAATATTTTGGAGAGTAGCATAATTTTATTATCAGTGGTAATATCTTTTCAAAATGGTTAATTTCAGTAGTTGCAACTTTAAGTGTAAATATTAAAATGTAAATGACTTTTATTTCATTCCATCAATAAGTTTATCCTGTATTGTTTGATTCATTCCTTTCAGGATGGAACTCCAAGGCCAAGCAAGATGGCACGAACACAGATGGCAGATGAAGATCAGACAGGCAATCAAGAAGCAGAAGAAGTAAGTGAAGATTTTGGAATTGTAAAATTACTGAAAATGGTCATTAGGTTTTGTTGCCCAATATTATTTTTCCTTCACCAATAGAAAGTACAAGTTTACTAAAGTGTCTTTTGTCAGTACTAAGCACATGACAAGTAGTGACAACCTTATGTCACAAGTAGATTATAGCTGAATGAAGTAATATTTTGGAGATTAGCATAATTTCATAACAAGTGGTAATATCTTTTCAAAGAGGTTAAGTTGAGTATTGGCAACTTCAAGAGTAAATGTTAGAATCTAAAAGGTTTTGTTGCCCAATATTTTTTTCCTTCACCAATTGAAAGTACAAGTTATCTAATGTGTCTTTTTTCACTGTTTAGCACATGACAAGTAGAGATAACCTTATGTCACAAGTAGATTGTAGCTGAATAAGGTAATATTTTGGATATTAGCATAATTTTATTATCAGTGGTAATATCTTTTCAAAATGGTTAATTTGAGTAGTGGCAACTTTAAGTGTAAACTTTAGAATCTAAATGACTTTTATTTCATTCCATCAATAAGTTTATACTGTATTGTTTGATTCATTCCTTTCAGGATGGAACTCCAAGGCCAAGGAAGATGGCACGAACACAGATGGCAGATGAAGATCAGACAGCTAATCAAGAAGCAGAAGAAGTAAGTGAAGATTTTGGAATTGTAAAATTACTGAAAATGGTCATTAGGTTTTGTTGCCCAATATTATTTTTCCTTCACTAATGGAAAGTACAAGTTAACTAAAGGGTCTTTTGTCAGTACTAAGCACATGGCAAGTAGTGACAACCTTATGTCACAAGTAGATTGTAGCTGAATGAAGTAATATTTTGGAGAGTAGCATAATTTTATTATCAGTGGTAATATCTTTTCAAAGAGGTTAATTTCAGTAGTTGCAACTTTAAGTGTAAACTTTAGAATCTAAATGACTTTTATTTCATTCCATCAATAAGTTTATCCTGTATTGTTTGATTCATTCCTTTCAGGATGGAACTCCAAGGCCAAGCAAGATGGCACGAACACAGATGGCTGATAAAGATCAGACAGGCAATCAAGAAGCAGAAGAAGTAAGTGAAGATTTTGGAATTGTAAAATTATTGAAAATGGTCATTACGTTTTGTTGCCCAATATTATTTTTCCTTCACTAATAGAAAGTACAAGTTTACTAAAGTGTCTTTTGTCAGTACTAAGCACATGACAAGTAGTGACAACCTTATGTCACAAGTAGATTATAGCTGAATGAAGTAATATTTTGGAGATTAGCATAATTTCATAACAAGTGGTAATATCTGTTCAAAGAGGTTAAGTTGAGTATTGGCAACTTCAAGAGTAAATATTAGAATCTAAAAGGTTTTGTTGCCCAATATTTTTTTCCTTCACCAATTGAAAGTACAAGTTATCTAATGTGTCTTTTTTCACTGTTTAGCACATGACAAGTAGAGATAACCTTATGTCACAAGTAGATTGTAGCTGAATAAGGTAATATTTTGGATATTAGCATAATTTTATTATCAGTGGTAATATCTTTTCAAAATGGTTAATTTGAGTAGTGGCAACTTTAAGTGTAAACTTTAGAATCTAAATGACTTTTATTTCATTCCATCAATAAGTTTATACTGTATTGTTTGATTCATTCCTTTCAGGATGGAACTCCAAGGCCAAGCAAGATGGCACGAACACAGATGGCAGATGAAGATCAGACAGCTAATCAAGAAGCAGAAGAAGTAAGTGAAGATTTTGGAATTGTAAAATTACTGAAAATGGTCATTAGGTTTTGTTGCCCAATATTATTTTTCCTTCACTAATAGAAAGTACAAGTTAACTAAAGGGTCTTTTGTCAGTACTAAGCACATGGCAAGTAATGACAACCTTATGTCACAAGTAGATTATAGCTGAATGAAGTAATATTTTGGAGAGTAGCATAATTTTATTATCAGTGGTAATATCTTTTCAAAGAGGTTAATTTCAGTAGTTGCAACTTTAAGTGTAAATATTAAAATGTAAATGACTTTTATTTCATTCCATCAATAAGTTTATCCTGTATTGTTTGATTCATTCCTTTCAGGATGGAACTCCAAGGCCAAGCAAGATGGCACGAACACAGATGGCAGATGAAGATCAGACAGGCAATCAAGAAGCAGAAGAAGTAAGTGCAGATTTTGGAATTGTAAAATTACTGAAAATGGTCATTAGGTTTTGTTGCCCAATATTATTTTTCCTTCACTAATGGAAAGTACAAGTTAACTAAAGGGTCTTTTGTCAGTACTAAGCACATGGCAAGTAGTGACAACCTTATGTCACAAGTAGATTGTAGCTGAATGAAGTAATATTTTGGAGAGTAGCATAATTTTATTATCAGTGGTAATATCTTTTCAAAGAGGTTAATTTCAGTAGTTGCAACTTTAAGTGTAAATATTAAAATGTAAATGACTTTTATTTCATTCCATCAATAAGTTTATCCTGTATTGTTTGATTCATTCCTTTCAGGATGGAACTCCAAGGCCAAGCAAGATGGCACGAACACAGATGGCAGATGAAGATCAGACAGCTAATCAAGAAGCAGAAGAAGTAAGTGAAGATTTTGGAATTGTAAAATTATTGAAAATGGTCATTAGGTTTTGTTGCCCAATATTATTTTTCCTTCACTAATAGAAAGTACAAGTTAACTAAAGGGTCTTTTGTCAGTACTAAGCACATGGCAAGTAGTGACAACCTTATGTCACAAGTAGATTATAGCTGAATGAAGTAATATTTTGGAGAGTAGCATAATTTTATTATCAGTGGTAATATCTTTTCAAAGAGGTTAATTTCAGTAGTTGCAACTTTAAGTGTAAATATTAAAATGTAAATGACTTTTATTTCATTCCATCAATAAGTTTATCCTGTATTGTTTGATTCATTCCTTTCAGGATGGAACTCCAAGGCCAAGCAAGATGGCACGAACACAGATGGCAGATGAAGATCAGACAGGCAATCAAGAAGCAGAAGAAGTAAGTGAAGATTTTGGAATTGTAAAATTACTGAAAATGGTCATTAGGTTTTGTTGCCCAATATTATTTTTCCTTCACCAATAGAAAGTACAAGTTTACTAAAGTGTCTTTTGTCAGTACTAAGCACATGACAAGTAGTGACAACCTTATGTCACAAGTAGATTATAGCTGAATGAAGTAATATTTTGGAGATTAGCATAATTTCATAACAAGTGGTAATATCTTTTCAAAGAGGTTAAGTTGAGTATTGGCAACTTCAAGAGTAAATGTTAGAATCTAAAAGGTTTTGTTGCCCAATATTTTTTTCCTTCACCAATTGAAAGTACAAGTTATCTAATGTGTCTTTTTTCACTGTTTAGCACATGACAAGTAGAGATAACCTTATGTCACAAGTAGATTCTAGCTGAATAAGGTAATATTTTGGATATTAGCATAATTTTATTATCAGTGGTAATATCTTTTCAAAATGGTTAATTTGAGTAGTGGCAACTTTAAGTGTAAACTTTAGAATCTAAATGACTTTTATTTCATTCCATCAATAAGTTTATACTGTATTGTTTGATTCATTCCTTTCAGGATGGAACTCCAAGGCCAAGCAAGATGGCACGAACACAGATGGCAGATGAAGATCAGACAGCTAATCAAGAAGCAGAAGAAGTAAGTGAAGATTTTGGAATTGTAAAATTACTGAAAATGGTCATTAGGTTTTGTTGCCCAATATTATTTTTCCTTCACTAATGGAAAGTACAAGTTAACTAAAGGGTCTTTTGTCAGTACTAAGCACATGGCAAGTAGTGACAACCTTATGTCACAAGTAGATTGTAGCTGAATGAAGTAATATTTTGGAGAGTAGCATAATTTTATTATCAGTGGTAATATCTTTTCAAAGAGGTTAATTTCAGTAGTTGCAACTTTAAGTGTAAATATTAAAATGTAAATGACTTTTATTTCATTCGATCAATAAGTTTATCCTGTATTGTTTGATTCATTCCTTTCAGGATGGAACTCCAAGGCCAAGCAAGATGGCACGAACACAGATGGCAGATGAAGATCAGACAGCTAATCAAGAAGCAGAAGAAGTAAGTGAAGATTTTGGAATTGTAAAATTACTGAAAATGGTCATTAGGTTTTGTTGCCCAATATTATTTTTCCTTCACTAATGGAAAGTACAAGTTTACTAAAGGGTATTTTGTCAGTACTAAGCACATGGCAAGTAGTGACAACCTTATGTCACAAGTAGATTGTAGCTGAATGAAGTAATATTTTGGAGAGTAGCATAATTTTATTATCAGTGGTAATATCTTTTCAAAGAGGTTAATTTCAGTAGTTGAAACTTTAAGTGTAAATATTAAAATGTAAATGACTTTTATTTCATTCGATCAATAAGTTTATCCTGTATTGTTTGATTCATTCCTTTCAGGATGGAACTCCAAGGCCAAGCAAGATGGCACGAACACAGATGGCAGATGAAGATCAGACAGGCAATCAAGAAGCAGAAGAAGTAAGTGAAGATTTTGGAATTGTAAAATTACTGAAAATGGTCATTAGGTTTTGTTGCCCAATATTATTTTTCCTTCACCAATAGAAAGTACAAGTTTACTAAAGTGTCTTTTGTCAGTACTAAGCACATGACAAGTAGTGACAACCTTATGTCACAAGTAGATTATAGCTGAATGAAGTAATATTTTGGAGATTAGCATAATTTCATAACAAGTGGTAATATCTTTTCAAAGAGGTTAAGTTGAGTATTGGCAACTTCAAGAGTAAATGTTAGAATCTAAAAGGTTTTGTTGCCCAATATTTTTTTCCTTCACCAATTGAAAGTACAAGTTATCTAATGTGTCTTTTTTCACTGTTTAGCACATGACAAGTAGAGATAACCTTATGTCACAAGTAGATTGTAGCTGAATAAGGTAATATTTTGGATATTAGCATAATTTTATTATCAGTGGTAATATCTTTTCAAAATGGTTAATTTGAGTAGTGGCAACTTTAAGTGTAAACTTTAGAATCTAAATGACTTTTATTTCATTCCATCAATAAGTTTATACTGTATTGTTTGATTCATTCCTTTCAGGATGGAACTCCAAGGCCAAGGAAGATGGCACGAACACAGATGGCAGATGAAGATCAGACAGCTAATCAAGAAGCAGAAGAAGTAAGTGAAGATTTTGGAATTGTAAAATTACTGAAAATGGTCATTAGGTTTTGTTGCCCAATATTATTTTTCCTTCACTAATGGAAAGTACAAGTTAACTAAAGGGTCTTTTGTCAGTACTAAGCACATGGCAAGTAGTGACAACCTTATGTCACAAGTAGATTGTAGCTGAATGAAGTAATATTTTGGAGAGTAGCATAATTTTGTTATCAGTGGTAATATCTTTTCAAAGAGGTTAATTTCAGTAGTTGCAACTTTAAGTGTAAATATTAAAATGTAAATGACTTTTATTTCATTCCATCAATAAGTTTATCCTGTATTGTTTGATTCATTCCTTTCAGGATGGAACTCCAAGGCCAAGGAAGATAGCACGAACACAGATGGCAGATGAAGATCAGACAGCTAATCAAGAAGCAGAAGAAGTAAGTGAAGATTTTGGAATTGTAAAATTATTGAAAATGGTCATTAGGTTTTGTTGCCCAATATTATTTTTCCTTCACTAATAGAAAGTACAAGTTAACTAAAGGGTCTTTTGTCAGTACTAAGCACATGGCAAGTAGTGACAACCTTATGTCACAAGTAGATTGTAGCTGAATGAAGTAATATTTTGGAGAGTAGCATAATTTTATTATCAGTGGTAATATCTTTTCAAAGAGGTTAATTTCAGTAGTTGCAACTTTAAGAGTAAATATTAAAATGTAAATGACTTTTATTTCATTCCATCAATAAGTTTATCCTGTATTGTTTGATTCATTCCTTTCAGGATGGAACTCCAAGGCCAAGCAAGATGGCACGAACACAGATGGCTGATGAAGATCAGACAGGCAATCAAGAAGCAGAAGAAGTAAGTGAAGAGTTTGGAATTGTAAAATTACTGAAAATGGTCATTAGGTTTTGTTGCCCAATATTATTTTTCCTTCACCAATAGAAAGTACAAGTTTACTAAAGTGTCTTTTGTCAGTACTAAGCACATGACAAGTAGTGACAACCTTATGTCACAAGTAGATTATAGCTGAATGAAGTAATATTTTGGAGATTAGCATAATTTCATAACAAGTGGTAATATCTGTTCAAAGAGGTTAAGTTGAGTATTGGTAACTTCAAGAGTAAATATTAGAATCTAAAAGGTTTTGTTGCCCAATATTTTTTTCTTCACTAATGGAAAGTACAAGTTAACTAAAGGGTCTTTTGTCAGTACTAAGCACATGGCAAGTAGTGACAACCTTATGTCACAAGTAGATTGTAGCTGAATGAAGTAATATTTTGGAGAGTAGCATAATTTTATTATCAGTGGTAATATCTTTTCAAAGAGGTTAATTTCAGTAGTTGCAACTTTAAGTGTGTAAATATTAAAATCTAAATGACTTTTATTTCATACCATCAATAAGTTTATCCTGTATTGTTTGATTCATTCCTTTCAGGATGGAACTCCAAGGCCAAGGAAGATGGCACGAACACAGATGGCAGATGAAGATCAGACAGGTAATCAAGAAGCAGAAGAAGTAAGTGAAGAGTTTGGAATTGTAAAATTACTGAAAATGGTCATTAGGTTTTGTTGCCCAATATTATTTTTCCTTCACCAATAGAAAGTACAAGTTTACTAAAGTGTCTTTTATCAGTACTAAGCACATGGCAAGTAGTGACAACCTTATGTCACAAGTAGATTATAGCTGAATGAAGTAATATTTTGGAGATTAGCATAAATTCATAACAAGTTGGAATATCTTTTCAAAGAGGTTAAGTTGAGTTTTGGCTACTTCAAGAGTAAATGTTAGAATCTAAAAGGTTTTGTTGCCCAATATTTTTTTCCTTCACCAATTGAAAGTACAAGTTATCTAATGTGTCTTTTTTCACTGTTTAGCACATGACAAGTAGAGATAACCTTATGTCACAAGTAGATTGTAGCTGAATGAAGTAATATTTTGGATATTAGCATAATTTTATTATCAGTGGTAATATCTTTTCAAAGAGGTTAATTTCAGTAGTTGCAACTTTAAGTGTAAATATTAAATTGTAAATGACTTTTATTTCATTCCATCAATAAGTTTATCCTGTATTGTTTGATTCATTCCTTTCAGGATGGAACTCCAAGGCCAAGGAAGATGGCACGAACCTAGATGGCAGATGAAGATCAGACAGGCAATCAAGAAGCAGAAGAAGTAAGTGAAGATTTTGGAATTGTAAAGTTACTGAAAATGGTCATTAGGTTTTGTTGCCCAATATTATTTTTCCTTCACCAATAGGAAGTACAAGTTTACTAAAGTGTCTTTTGTCAGTACTAAGCACATGACAAGTAGTGACAACCTTATGTCACAAGTAGATTATAGCTGAATGAAGTAATATTTTGGAGATTAGCATAAATTCATAACAAGTGGTAATATCTTTTCAAAGAGGTTAAGTTGAGTATTGGCAACTTCAAGAGTAAATGTTAGAATCTAAAAGGTTTTGTTGCCCAATATTTTTTTCCTTCACCAATTGAAAGTACAAGTTATCTAATGTGTCTTTTTTCACTGTTTAGCACATGACAAGTAGAGATAACCTTATGTCATAAGTAGATTGTAGCTGAATGAAGTAATATTTTGGATATTAGCATAATTTTATTATCAGTGGTAATATCTTTTCAAAATGGTTAATTTGAGTAGTGGCAACTTTAAGTGTAAACTTTAGAATCTAAATGACTTTTATTTCATTCCATCAATAAGTTTATACTGTATTGTTTGATTCATTCCTTTCAGGATGGAACTCCAAGGCCAAGGAAGATGGCACGAACACAGATGGCAGATGAAGATCAGACAGCTAATCAAGAAGCAGAAGAAGTAAGTGAAGATTTTGGAATTGTAAAATTACTGAAAATGGTCATTAGGTTTTGTTGCCCAATATTATTTTTCCTTCACTAATGGAAAGTACAAGTTTACTAAAGGGTATTTTGTCAGTACTAAGCACATGGCAAGTAGTGACAACCTTATGTCACAAGTAGATTGTAGCTGAATGAAGTAATATTTTGGAGAGTAGCATAATTTTATTATCAGTGGTAATATCTTTTCAAAGAGGTTAATTTCAGTAGTTGCAACTTTAAGTGTAAATATTAAAATGTAAATGACTTTTATTTCATTCCATCAATAAGTTTATCCTGTATTGTTTGATTCATTCCTTTCAGGATGGAACTCCAAGGCCAAGCAAGATGGCACGAACACAGATGGCAGATGAAGATCAGACAGGCAATCAAGAAGCAGAAGAAGTAAGTGAAGATTTTGGAATTGTAAAATTACTGAAAATGGTCATTAGGTTTTGTTGCCCAATATTATTTTTCCTTCACCAATAGAAAGTACAAGTTTACTAAAGTGTCTTTTGTCAGTACTAAGCACATGACAAGTAGTGACAACCTTATGTCACAAGTAGATTATAGCTGAATGAAGTAATATTTTGGAGATTAGCATAAATTCATAACAAGTGGTAATATCTTTTCAAAGAGGTTAAGTTGAGTATTGGCAACTTCAAGAGTAAATGTTAGAATCTAAAAGGTTTTGTTGCCCAATATTTTTTTCCTTCACCAATTGAAAGTACAAGTTATCTAATGTGTCTTTTTTCACTGTTTAGCACATGACAAGTAGAGATAACCTTATGTCACAAGTAGATTGTAGCTGAATAAGGTAATATTTTGGATATTAGCATAATTTTATTATCAGTGGTAATATCTTTTCAAAATGGTTAATTTGAGTAGTGGCAACTTTAAGTGTAAACTTTAGAATCTAAATGACTTTTATTTCATTCCATCAATAAGTTTATACTGTATTGTTTGATTCATTCCTTTCAGGATGGAACTCCAAGGCCAAGCAAGATGGCACGAACACAGATGGCAGATGAAGATCAGACAGCTAATCAAGAAGCAGAAGAAGTAAGTGAAGATTTTGGAATTGTAAAATTACTGAAAATGGTCATTAGGTTTTGTTGCCCAATATTAGTTTTCCTTCACTAATGGAAAGTACAAGTTAACTAAAGGGTCTTTTGTCAGTACTAAGCACATGGCAAGTAGTGACAACCTTATGTCACAAGTAGATTGTAGCTGAATGAAGTAATATTTTGGAGAGTAGCATAATTTTATTATCAGTGGTAATATCTTTTCAAAGAGGTTAATTTCAGTAGTTGCAACTTTAAGTGTAAATATTAAAATGTAAATGACTTTTATTTCATTCCATCAATAAGTTTATCCTGTATTGTTTGATTCATTCCTTTCAGGATGGAACTCCAAGGCCAAGCAAGATGGCACGAACACAGATGGCAGATGAAGATCAGACAGCTAATCAAGAAGCAGAAGAAGTAAGTGAAGATTTTGGAATTGTAAAATTGTTGAAAATGGTCATTAGGTTTTGTTGCCCAATATTATTTTTCCTTCACTAATAGAAAGTACAAGTTAACTAAAGGGTCTTTTGTCAGTACTAAGCACATGGCAAGTAGTGACAACCTTATGTCACAAGTAGATTGTAGCTGAATGAAGTAATATTTTGGAGAGTAGCATAATTTTATTATCAGTGGTAATATCTTTTCAAAGAGGTTAATTTCAGTAGTTGCAACTTTAAGTGTAAATATTAAAATGTAAATGACTTTTATTTCATTCCATCAATAAGTTTATCCTGTATTGTTTGATTCATTCCTTTCAGGATGGAACTCCAAGGCCAAGCAAGATGGCACGAACACAGATGGCTGATGAAGATCAGACAGGCAATCAAGAAGCAGAAGAAGTAAGTGAAGAGTTTGGAATTGTAAAATTACTGAAAATGGTCATTAGGTTTTGTTGCCCAATATTATTTTTCCTTCACCAATAGTAAGTACAAGTTTACTAAAGTGTCTTTTGTCAGTACTAAGCACATGACAAGTAGTGACAACCTTATGTCACAAGTAGATTATAGCTGAATGAAGTAATATTTTGGAGATTAGCATAATTTCATAATAAGTGGTAATATCTGTTCAAAGAGGTTAAGTTGAGTATTGGCAACTTCAAGAGTAAATATTAGAATCTAAAAGGTTTTGTTGCCCAATATTTTTTTCCTTCACCAATTGAAAGTACAAGTTATCTTGTGTGTCTTTTTTCACTGTTTAGCACATGACAAGTAGAGATAACCTTATGTCACAAGTAGATTGTAGCCGAATGAAGTAATATTTTGGATATTAGCATAATTTTATTATCAGTGGTAATATCTTTTCAAAATGGTTAATTTGAGTAGTGGCAACTTTAAGTGTAAACTTTAGAATCTAGATGACTTTTATTTCATTCTATCAATAAGTTTATACTGTATTGTTTGATTCATTCCTTTCAGGATGGAACTCCAAGGCCAAGGAAGATGGCACGAACACAGATGGCAGATTAAGATCAGACAGCTAATCAAGAAGCAGAAGAAGTAAGTGAAGATTTTGGAATTGTAAAATTACTGAAAATGGTCATTAGGTTTTGTTGCCCAATATTATTTTTCCTTCACTAATGGAAAGTACAAGTTAACTAAAGGGTCTTTTGTCAGTACTAAGCACATGGCAAGTAGTGACAACCTTATGTCACAAGTAGATTGTAGCTGAATGAAGTAATATTTTGGAGAGTAGCATAATTTTATTATCAGTGGTAATATCTTTTCAAAATGGTTAATTTCAGTAGTTGCAACTTTAAGTGTAAATATTAAAATGTAAATGACTTTTATTTCATTCCATCAATAAGTTTATCCTGTATTGTTTGATTCATTCCTTTCAGGATGGAACTCCAAGGCCAAGCAAGATGGCACGAACACAGATGGCAGATGAAGATCAGACAGGCAATCAAGAAGCAGAAGAAGTAAGTGAAGATTTTGGAATTGTAAAATTACTGAAAATGGTCATTAGGTTTTGTTGCCCAATATTATTTTTCCTTCACCAATAGAAAGTACAAGTTTACTAAAGTGTCTTTTGTCAGTACTAAGCACATGACAAGTAGTGACAACCTTATGTCACAAGTAGATTATAGCTGAATGAAGTAATATTTTGGAGATTAGCATAATTTCATAACAAGTGGTAATATCTTTTCAAAGAGGTTAAGTTGAGTATTGGCAACTTCAAGAGTAAATGTTAGAATCTAAAAGGTTTTGTTGCCCAATATTTTTTTCCTTCACCAATTGAAAGTACAAGTTATCTAATGTGTCTTTTTTCACTGTTTAGCACATGACAAGTAGAGATAACCTTATGTCACAAGTAGATTGTAGCTGAATAAGGTAATATTTTGGATATTAGCATAATTTTATTATCAGTGGTAATATCTTTTCAAAATGGTTAATTTGAGTAGTGGCAACTTTAAGTGTAAACTTTAGAATCTAAATGACTTTTATTTCATTCCATCAATAAGTTTATACTGTATTGTTTGATTCATTCCTTTCAGGATGGAACTCCAAGGCCAAGGAAGATGGCACGAACACAGATGGCAGATGAAGATCAGACAGCTAATCAAGAAGCAGAAGAAGTAAGTGAAGATTTTGGAATTGTAAAATTACTGAAAATGGTCATTAGGTTTTGTTGCCCAATATTATTTTTCCTTCACTAATGGAAAGTACAAGTTAACTAAAGGGTCTTTTGTCAGTACTAAGCACATGGCAAGTAGTGACAACCTTATGTCACAAGTAGATTGTAGCTGAATGAAGTAATATTTTGGAGAGTAGCATAATTTTATTATCAGTGGTAATATCTTTTCAAAGAGGTTAATTTCAGTAGTTGCAACTTTAAGTGTAAACTTTAGAATCTAAATGACTTTTATTTCATTCCATCAATAAGTTTATCCTGTATTGTTTGATTCATTCCTTTCAGGATGGAACTCCAAGGCCAAGCAAGATGGCACGAACACAGATGGCTGATAAAGATCAGACAGGCAATCAAGAAGCAGAAGAAGTAAGTGAAGATTTTGGAATTGTAAAATTATTGAAAATGGTCATTACGTTTTGTTGCCCAATATTATTTTTCCTTCACTAATAGAAAGTACAAGTTTACTAAAGTGTCTTTTGTCAGTACTAAGCACATGACAAGTAGTGACAACCTTATGTCACAAGTAGATTATAGCTGAATGAAGTAATATTTTGGAGATTAGCATAATTTCATAACAAGTGGTAATATCTGTTCAAAGAGGTTAAGTTGAGTATTGGCAACTTCAAGAGTAAATATTAGAATCTAAAAGGTTTTGTTGCCCAATATTTTTTTCCTTCACCAATTGAAAGTACAAGTTATCTAATGTGTCTTTTTTCACTGTTTAGCACATGACAAGTAGAGATAACCTTATGTCACAAGTAGATTGTAGCTGAATAAGGTAATATTTTGGATATTAGCATAATTTTATTATCAGTGGTAATATCTTTTCAAAATGGTTAATTTGAGTAGTGGCAACTTTAAGTGTAAACTTTAGAATCTAAATGACTTTTATTTCATTCCATCAATAAGTTTATACTGTATTGTTTGATTCATTCCTTTCAGGATGGAACTCCAAGGCCAAGCAAGATGGCACGAACACAGATGGCAGATGAAGATCAGACAGCTAATCAAGAAGCAGAAGAAGTAAGTGAAGATTTTGGAATTGTAAAATTACTGAAAATGGTCATTAGGTTTTGTTGCCCAATATTATTTTTCCTTCACTAATAGAAAGTACAAGTTAACTAAAGGGTCTTTTGTCAGTACTAAGCACATGGCAAGTAATGACAACCTTATGTCACAAGTAGATTATAGCTGAATGAAGTAATATTTTGGAGAGTAGCATAATTTTATTATCAGTGGTAATATCTTTTCAAAGAGGTTAATTTCAGTAGTTGCAACTTTAAGTGTAAATATTAAAATGTAAATGACTTTTATTTCATTCCATCAATAAGTTTATCCTGTATTGTTTGATTCATTCCTTTCAGGATGGAACTCCAAGGCCAAGCAAGATGGCACGAACACAGATGGCAGATGAAGATCAGACAGGCAATCAAGAAGCAGAAGAAGTAAGTGCAGATTTTGGAATTGTAAAATTACTGAAAATGGTCATTAGGTTTTGTTGCCCAATATTATTTTTCCTTCACTAATGGAAAGTACAAGTTAACTAAAGGGTCTTTTGTCAGTACTAAGCACATGGCAAGTAGTGACAACCTTATGTCACAAGTAGATTGTAGCTGAATGAAGTAATATTTTGGAGAGTAGCATAATTTTATTATCAGTGGTAATATCTTTTCAAAGAGGTTAATTTCAGTAGTTGCAACTTTAAGTGTAAATATTAAAATGTAAATGACTTTTATTTCATTCCATCAATAAGTTTATCCTGTATTGTTTGATTCATTCCTTTCAGGATGGAACTCCAAGGCCAAGCAAGATGGCACGAACACAGATGGCAGATGAAGATCAGACAGCTAATCAAGAAGCAGAAGAAGTAAGTGAAGATTTTGGAATTGTAAAATTATTGAAAATGGTCATTAGGTTTTGTTGCCCAATATTATTTTTCCTTCACTAATAGAAAGTACAAGTTAACTAAAGGGTCTTTTGTCAGTACTAAGCACATGGCAAGTAGTGACAACCTTATGTCACAAGTAGATTATAGCTGAATGAAGTAATATTTTGGAGAGTAGCATAATTTTATTATCAGTGGTAATATCTTTTCAAAGAGGTTAATTTCAGTAGTTGCAACTTTAAGTGTAAATATTAAAATGTAAATGACTTTTATTTCATTCCATCAATAAGTTTATCCTGTATTGTTTGATTCATTCCTTTCAGGATGGAACTCCAAGGCCAAGCAAGATGGCACGAACACAGATGGCAGATGAAGATCAGACAGGCAATCAAGAAGCAGAAGAAGTAAGTGAAGATTTTGGAATTGTAAAATTACTGAAAATGGTCATTAGGTTTTGTTGCCCAATATTATTTTTCCTTCACCAATAGAAAGTACAAGTTTACTAAAGTGTCTTTTGTCAGTACTAAGCACATGACAAGTAGTGACAACCTTATGTCACAAGTAGATTATAGCTGAATGAAGTAATATTTTGGAGATTAGCATAATTTCATAACAAGTGGTAATATCTTTTCAAAGAGGTTAAGTTGAGTATTGGCAACTTCAAGAGTAAATGTTAGAATCTAAAAGGTTTTGTTGCCCAATATTTTTTTCCTTCACCAATTGAAAGTACAAGTTATCTAATGTGTCTTTTTTCACTGTTTAGCACATGACAAGTAGAGATAACCTTATGTCACAAGTAGATTCTAGCTGAATAAGGTAATATTTTGGATATTAGCATAATTTTATTATCAGTGGTAATATCTTTTCAAAATGGTTAATTTGAGTAGTGGCAACTTTAAGTGTAAACTTTAGAATCTAAATGACTTTTATTTCATTCCATCAATAAGTTTATACTGTATTGTTTGATTCATTCCTTTCAGGATGGAACTCCAAGGCCAAGCAAGATGGCACGAACACAGATGGCAGATGAAGATCAGACAGCTAATCAAGAAGCAGAAGAAGTAAGTGAAGATTTTGGAATTGTAAAATTACTGAAAATGGTCATTAGGTTTTGTTGCCCAATATTATTTTTCCTTCACTAATGGAAAGTACAAGTTAACTAAAGGGTCTTTTGTCAGTACTAAGCACATGGCAAGTAGTGACAACCTTATGTCACAAGTAGATTGTAGCTGAATGAAGTAATATTTTGGAGAGTAGCATAATTTTATTATCAGTGGTAATATCTTTTCAAAGAGGTTAATTTCAGTAGTTGCAACTTTAAGTGTAAATATTAAAATGTAAATGACTTTTATTTCATTCGATCAATAAGTTTATCCTGTATTGTTTGATTCATTCCTTTCAGGATGGAACTCCAAGGCCAAGCAAGATGGCACGAACACAGATGGCAGATGAAGATCAGACAGCTAATCAAGAAGCAGAAGAAGTAAGTGAAGATTTTGGAATTGTAAAATTATTGAAAATGGTCATTAGGTTTTGTTGCCCAATATTATTTTTCCTTCACTAATAGAAAGTACAAGTTAACTAAAGGGTCTTTTGTCAGTACTAAGCACATGGCAAGTAGTGACAACCTTATGTCACAAGTAGATTGTAGCTGAATGAAGTAATATTTTGGAGAGTAGCATAATTTTATTATCAGTGGTAATATCTTTTCAAAGAGGTTAATTTCAGTAGTTGAAACTTTAAGTGTAAATATTAAAATGTAAATGACTTTTATTTCATTCGATCAATAAGTTTATCCTGTATTGTTTGATTCATTCCTTTCAGGATGGAACTCCAAGGCCAAGCAAGATGGCACGAACACAGATGGCAGATGAAGATCAGACAGGCAATCAAGAAGCAGAAGAAGTAAGTGAAGATTTTGGAATTGTAAAATTACTGAAAATGGTCATTAGGTTTTGTTGCCCAATATTATTTTTCCTTCACCAATAGAAAGTACAAGTTTACTAAAGTGTCTTTTGTCAGTACTAAGCACATGACAAGTAGTGACAACCTTATGTCACAAGTAGATTATAGCTGAATGAAGTAATATTTTGGAGATTAGCATAATTTCATAACAAGTGGTAATATCTTTTCAAAGAGGTTAAGTTGAGTATTGGCAACTTCAAGAGTAAATGTTAGAATCTAAAAGGTTTTGTTGCCCAATATTTTTTTCCTTCACCAATTGAAAGTACAAGTTATCTAATGTGTCTTTTTTCACTGTTTAGCACATGACAAGTAGAGATAACCTTATGTCACAAGTAGATTGTAGCTGAATAAGGTAATATTTTGGATATTAGCATAATTTTATTATCAGTGGTAATATCTTTTCAAAATGGTTAATTTGAGTAGTGGCAACTTTAAGTGTAAACTTTAGAATCTAAATGACTTTTATTTCATTCCATCAATAAGTTTATACTGTATTGTTTGATTCATTCCTTTCAGGATGGAACTCCAAGGCCAAGGAAGATGGCACGAACACAGATGGCAGATGAAGATCAGACAGCTAATCAAGAAGCAGAAGAAGTAAGTGAAGATTTTGGAATTGTAAAATTACTGAAAATGGTCATTAGGTTTTGTTGCCCAATATTATTTTTCCTTCACTAATGGAAAGTACAAGTTAACTAAAGGGTCTTTTGTCAGTACTAAGCACATGGCAAGTAGTGACAACCTTATGTCACAAGTAGATTGTAGCTGAATGAAGTAATATTTTGGAGAGTAGCATAATTTTGTTATCAGTGGTAATATCTTTTCAAAGAGGTTAATTTCAGTAGTTGCAACTTTAAGTGTAAATATTAAAATGTAAATGACTTTTATTTCATTCCATCAATAAGTTTATCCTGTATTGTTTGATTCATTCCTTTCAGGATGGAACTCCAAGGCCAAGGAAGATAGCACGAACACAGATGGCAGATGAAGATCAGACAGCTAATCAAGAAGCAGAAGAAGTAAGTGAAGATTTTGGAATTGTAAAATTATTGAAAATGGTCATTAGGTTTTGTTGCCCAATATTATTTTTCCTTCACTAATAGAAAGTACAAGTTAACTAAAGGGTCTTTTGTCAGTACTAAGCACATGGCAAGTAGTGACAACCTTATGTCACAAGTAGATTGTAGCTGAATGAAGTAATATTTTGGAGAGTAGCATAATTTTATTATCAGTGGTAATATCTTTTCAAAGAGGTTAATTTCAGTAGTTGCAACTTTAAGAGTAAATATTAAAATGTAAATGACTTTTATTTCATTCCATCAATAAGTTTATCCTGTATTGTTTGATTCATTCCTTTCAGGATGGAACTCCAAGGCCAAGCAAGATGGCACGAACACAGATGGCTGATGAAGATCAGACAGGCAATCAAGAAGCAGAAGAAGTAAGTGAAGAGTTTGGAATTGTAAAATTACTGAAAATGGTCATTAGGTTTTGTTGCCCAATATTATTTTTCCTTCACCAATAGAAAGTACAAGTTTACTAAAGTGTCTTTTGTCAGTACTAAGCACATGACAAGTAGTGACAACCTTATGTCACAAGTAGATTATAGCTGAATGAAGTAATATTTTGGAGATTAGCATAATTTCATAACAAGTGGTAATATCTGTTCAAAGAGGTTAAGTTGAGTATTGGCAACTTCAAGAGTAAATATTAGAATCTAAAAGGTTTTGTTGCCCAATATTTTTTTCTTCACTAATGGAAAGTACAAGTTAACTAAAGGGTCTTTTGTCAGTACTAAGCACATGGCAAGTAGTGACAACCTTATGTCACAAGTAGATTGTAGCTGAATGAAGTAATATTTTGGAGAGTAGCATAATTTTATTATCAGTGGTAATATCTTTTCAAAGAGGTTAATTTCAGTAGTTGCAACTTTAAGTGTGTAAATATTAAAATCTAAATGACTTTTATTTCATACCATCAATAAGTTTATACTGTATTGTTTGATTCATTCCTTTCAGGATGGAACTCCAAGGCCAAGGAAGATGGCACGAACACAGATGGCAGATGAAGATCAGACAGGTAATCAAGAAGCAGAAGAAGTAAGTGAAGAGTTTGGAATTGTAAAATTACTGAAAATGGTCATTAGGTTTTGTTGCCCAATATTATTTTTCCTTCACCAATAGAAAGTACAAGTTTACTAAAGTGTCTTTTATCAGTACTAAGCACATGGCAAGTAGTGACAACCTTATGTCACAAGTAGATTATAGCTGAATGAAGTAATATTTTGGAGATTAGCATAAATTCATAACAAGTTGGAATATCTTTTCAAAGAGGTTAAGTTGAGTATTGGCTACTTCAAGAGTAAATGTTAGAATCTAAAAGGTTTTGTTGCCCAATATTTTTTTCCTTCACCAATTGAAAGTACAAGTTATCTAATGTGTCTTTTTTCACTGTTTAGCACATGACAAGTAGAGATAACCTTATGTCACAAGTAGATTGTAGCTGAATGAAGTAATATTTTGGATATTAGCATAATTTTATTATCAGTGGTAATATCTTTTCAAAGAGGTTAATTTCAGTAGTTGCAACTTTAAGTGTAAATATTAAATTGTAAATGACTTTTATTTCATTCCATCAATAAGTTTATCCTGTATTGTTTGATTCATTCCTTTCAGGATGGAACTCCAAGGCCAAGGAAGATGGCACGAACCTAGATGGCAGATGAAGATCAGACAGGCAATCAAGAAGCAGAAGAAGTAAGTGAAGATTTTGGAATTGTAAAGTTACTGAAAATGGTCATTAGGTTTTGTTGCCCAATATTATTTTTCCTTCACCAATAGGAAGTACAAGTTTACTAAAGTGTCTTTTGTCAGTACTAAGCACATGACAAGTCGTGACAACCTTATGTCACAAGTAGATTATAGCTGAATGAAGTAATATTTTGGAGATTAGCATAAATTCATAACAAGTGGTAATATCTTTTCAAAGAGGTTAAGTTGAGTATTGGCAACTTCAAGAGTAAATGTTAGAATCTAAAAGGTTTTGTTGCCCAATATTTTTTTCCTTCACCAATTGAAAGTACAAGTTATCTAATGTGTCTTTTTTCACTGTTTAGCACATGACAAGTAGAGATAACCTTATGTCATAAGTAGATTGTAGCTGAATGAAGTAATATTTTGGATATTAGCATAATTTTATTATCAGTGGTAATATCTTTTCAAAATGGTTAATTTGAGTAGTGGCAACTTTAAGTGTAAACTTTAGAATCTAAATGACTTTTATTTCATTCCATCAATAAGTTTATACTGTATTGTTTGATTCATTCCTTTCAGGATGGAACTCCAAGGCCAAGGAAGATGGCACGAACACAGATGGCAGATGAAGATCAGACAGCTAATCAAGAAGCAGAAGAAGTAAGTGAAGATTTTGGAATTGTAAAATTACTGAAAATGGTCATTAGGTTTTGTTGCCCAATATTATTTTTCCTTTACTAATGGAAAGTACAAGTTAACTAAAGGGTATTTTGTCAGTACTAAGCACATGGCAAGTAGTGACAACCTTATGTCACAAGTAGATTGTAGCTGAATGAAGTAATATTTTGGAGAGTAGCATAATTTTATTATCAGTGGTAATATCTTTTCAAAGAGGTTAATTTCAGTAGTTGCAACTTTAAGTGTAAGTATTAAAATGTAAATGACTTTTATTTCATTCCATCAATAAGTTTATACTGTATTGTTTGATTCATTCCTTTCAGGATGGAACTCCAAGGCCAAGGAAGATGGCACGAACACAGATGGCAGATGAACATCAGACAGGCAATCAAGAAGCAGAAGAAGTAAGTGAAGATTTTGGAATTGTAAAATTACTGAAAATGGTCATTAGGTTTTGTTGCCCAATATTATTTTTCCTTCACCAATAGGAAGTACAAGTTTACTAAAGTGTCTTTTGTCAGTACTAAGCACATGACAAGTAGTGACAACCTTATGTCACAAGTAGATTATAGCTGAATGAAGTAATATTTTGGAGATTAGCATAAATTCATAACAAGTGGTAATATCTTTTCAAAGAGGTTAAGTTGAGTATTGGCAACTTCAAGAGTAAATGTTAGAATCTAAAAGGTTTTGTTGCCCAATATTTTTTTCCTTCACCAATTGAAAGTACAAGTTATCTAATGTGTCTTTTTTCACTGTTTAGCACATGACAAGTAGAGATAACCTTATGTCACAAGTAGATTGTAGCTGAATGAAGTAATATTTTGGATATTAGCATAATTTTATTATCAGTGGTAATATCTTTTCAAAATGGTTAATTTGAGTAGTGGCAACTTTAAGTGTAAACTTTAGAATCTAAATGACTTTTATTTCATTCTATCAATAAGTTTATACTGTATTGTTTGATTCATTCCTTTCAGGATGGAACTCCAAGGCCAAGGAAGATGGCACGAACAACGATGGCAGAAGAAGATCAGACAGCTAATCAAGAAGCAGAAGAAGTAAGTGAAGATTTTGGAATTGTAAAATTACTGAAAATGGTCATTAGGTTTTGTTGCCCAATATTATTTTTCCTTCACTAATGGAAAGTACAAGTTAACTAAAGGGTCTTTTGTCAGTACTAAGCACATGGCAAGTAGTGACAACCTTATGTCACAAGTAGATTGTAGCTGAATGAAGTAATATTTTGGATATTAGCATAATTTTATTATCAGTGGTAATATCTTTTCAAAGCGGTTAATTTCAGTAGTTGCAACTTTAAGTGTAAATATTAAAATGTAAATGACTTTTATTTCATTCCATCAATAAGTTTATCCTGTATTGTTTGATTCATTCCTTTCAGGATGGAACTCCAAGGCCAAGCAAGATGGCACGAACACAGATGGCAGATGAAGATCAGACAGCTAATCAAGAAGCAGAAGAAGTAAGTGAAGATTTTGGAATTGTAAAGTTACTGAAAATGGTCATTAGGTTTTGTTGCCCAATATTATTTTTCCTTCACTAATGGAAAGTACAAGTTAACTAAAGGGTCTTTTGTCAGTACTAAGCACATGGCAAGTAGTGACAACCTTATGTCACAAGTAGATTGTAGCTGAATGAAGTAATATTTTGGAGAGTAGCATAATTTTATTATCAGTGGTAATATCTTTTCAAAGCGGTTAATTTCAGTAGTTGCAACTTTAAGTGTAAATATTAAAATGTAAATGACTTTTATTTCATTCCATCAATAAGTTTATCATGTATTGTTTGATTCATTCCTTTCAGGATGGAACTCCAAGGCCAAGCAAGATGGCACGAACACAGATGGCAGATGAAGATCAGACAGCTAATCAAGAAGCAGAAGAAGTAAGTGAAGATTTTGGAATTGTAAAATTACTGAAAATGGTCATTAGGTTTTGTTGCCCAATATTATTTTTCCTTCACCAATAGAAAGTACAAGTTTACTAAAGTGTCTTTTGTCAGTAGTGACAACCTTATGTCACAAGTAGATTATAGCTGAATGAAGTAATATTTTGGAGATTAGCATAAATTCATAACAAGTGGTAATATCTTTTCAAAGACGTTAAGTTGAGTATTGGCAACTTCAAGAGTAAATGTCAGAATCTAAAAGGTTTTGTTGCCCAATATTTTTTTCCTTCACCAATTGAAAGTACAAGTTATCTAATGTGTCTTTTTTCACTGTTTAGCACATGACAAGTAGAGATAACCTTATGTCATAAGTAGATTGTAGCTGAATGAAGTAATATTTTGGATATTAGCATAATTTTATTATCAGTGGTAATATCTTTTCAAAATGGTTAATTTGAGTAGTGGCAACTTTAAGTGTAAACTTTAGAATCTAAATGACTTTTATTTCATTCCATCAATAAGTTTATACTGTATTGTTTGATTCATTCCTTTCAGGATGGAACTCCAAGGCCAAGGAAGATGGCACGAACACAGATGGCAGATGAAGATCAGACAGCTAATCAAGAAGCAGAAGAAGTAAGTGAAGATTTTGGAATTGTAAAATTACTGAAAATGGTCATTAGGTTTTGTTGCCCAATATTATTTTTTCTTCACTAATGGAAAGTACAAGTTAACTAAAGGGTCTTTTGTCAGTACTAAGCACATGGCAAGTAGTGACAACCTTATGTCACAAGTAGATTGTAGCTGAATGAAGTGATATTTTGGAGAGTAGCATAATTTATTATCAGTGGTAATATCTTTTCAAAGAGGTTAATTTCAGTAGTTGCAACTTTAAGTGTAAATATTAAAATGTAAATGACTTTTATTTCATTCCATCAATAAGTTTATACTGTATTGTTTGATTCATTCCTTTCAGGATGGAACTCCAAGGCCAAGGAAGATGGCACGAACACAGATGGCAGATGAAGATCAGACAGGCAATCAAGAAGCAGAAGAAGTAAGTGAAGATTTTGGAATTGTAAAATTACTGAAAATGGTCATTAGGTTTTGTTGCCCAATATTATTTTTCCTTCACCAATAGGAAGTACAAGTTTACTAAAGTGTCTTTTGTCAGTACTAAGCACATGACAAGTAGTGACAACCTTATGTCACAAGTAGATTATAGCTGAATGAAGTAATATTTTGGAGATTAGCATAAATTCATAACAAGTGGTAATATCTTTTCAAAGAGGTTAAGTTGAGTATTGGCAACTTCAAGAGTAAATGTTAGAATCTAAAAGGTTTTGTTGCCCAATATTTTTTTCCTTCACCAATTGAAAGTACAAGTTATCTTATGTGTCTTTTTTCACTGTTTAGCACATGACAAGTAGAGATAACCTTATGTCACAAGTAGATTGTAGCTGAATGAAGTAATATTTTGGATATTAGCATAATTTTATTATCAGTGGTAATATCTTTTCAAAATGGTTAATTTGAGTAGTGGCAACTTTAAGTGTAAACTTTAGAATCTAAATGACTTTTATTTCATTCTATCAATAAGTTTATACTGTATTGTTTGATTCATTCCTTTCAGGATGGAACTCCAAGGCCAAGGAAGATGGCACGAACAACGATGGCAGATGAAGATCAGACAGCTAATCAAGAAGCAGAAGAAGTAAGTGAAGATTTTAGAATTGTAAAATTACTGAAAATGGTCATTAGGTTTTGTTGCCCAATATTATTTTTCCTTCACTAATGGAAAGTACAAGTTAACTAAAGGGTCTTTTGTCAGTACTAAGCACATGGCAAGTAGTGACAACCTTATGTCACAAGTAGATTGTAGCTGAATGAAGTAATATTTTGGATATTAGCATAATTTTATTATCAGTGGTAATATCTTTTCAAAGCGGTTAATTTCAGTAGTTGCAACTTTAAGTGTAAATATTAAAATGTAAATGACTTTTATTTCATTCCATCAATAAGTTTATCCTGTATTGTTTGATTCATTCCTTTCAGGATGGAACTCCAAGGCCAAGCAAGATGGCACGATCACAGATGGCAGATGAAGATCAGACAGCTAATCAAGAAGCAGAAGAAGTAAGTGAAGATTTTGGAATTGTAAAGTTACTGAAAATGGTCATTAGGTTTTGTTGCCCAATATTATTTTTCCTTCACTAATGGAAAGTACAAGTTAACTAAAGGGTCTTTTGTCAGTACTAAGCACATGGCAAGTAGTGACAACCTTATGTCACAAGTAGATTGTAGCTGAATGAAGTAATATTTTGGAGAGTAGCATAATTTTATTATCAGTGGTAATATCTTTTCAAAGCGGTTAATTTCAGTAGTTGCAACTTTAAGTGTAAATATTAAAATGTAAATGACTTTTATTTCATTCCATCAATAAGTTTATCCTGTATTGTTTGATTCATTCCTTTCAGGATGGAACTCCAAGGCCAAGCAAGATGGCACGAACATAGATGGCAGATGAAGATCAGACAGCTAATCAAGAAGCAGAAGAAGTAAGTGAAGATTTTGGAATTGTAAAATTACTGAAAATGGTCATTAGGTTTTGTTGCCCAATATTATTTTTCCTTCACCAATAGAAAGTACAAGTTTACTAAAGTGTCTTTTGTCAGTAGTGACAACCTTATGTCACAAGTAGATTATAGCTGAATGAAGTAATATTTTGGAGATTAGCATAATTTCATAACAAGTGGTAATATCTTTTCAAAGAGGTTAAGTTGAGTATTGGCAACTTCAAGAGTAAATGTTAGAATCTAAAAGGTTTTGTTGCCCAATATTTTTTACCTTCACCAATTGAAAGTACAAGTTATCTAATGTGTCTTTTTTCACTGTTTAGCATATGACAAGTAGAGATAACCTTATGTCACAAGTAGATTGTAGCTGAATGAAGTAATATTTTGGATATTAGCATAATTTTATTATCAGTGGTAATATCTTTTCAAAATGGTTAATTTGAGTAGTGGCAACTTTAAGTGTAAACTTTAGAATCTAAATGACTTTTATTTCATTCCATCAATAAGTTTATACTGTATTGTTTGATTCATTCCTTTCAGGATGGAACTCCAAGGCCAAGGAAGATGGCACGAACACAGATGGCAGATGAAGATCAGACAGCTAATCAAGAAGCAGAAGAAGTAAGTGAAGATTTTGGAATTGTAAAATTACTGAAAATGGTCATTAGGTTTTGTTGCCCAATATTATTTTTCCTTCACTAATGGCAAGTACAAGTTAACTAAAGGGTCTTTTGTCAGTACTAAGCACATGGCAAGTAGTGACAACCTTATGTCACAAGTAGATTGTAGCTGAATGAAGTAATATTTTGGATATTAGCATAATTTTATTATCAGTGGTAATATCTTTTCAAAATGGTTAATTTAAGTAGTGGCAACTTTAAGTGTAAACTTTAGAATCTAAATGACTTTTATTTCATTCCATCAATAAGTTTATACTGTATTGTTTGAGTCATTCCTTTCAGGATGGAACTCCAAGGCCAAGGAAGATGGCACGAACACAGATGGCAGATGAAGATCAGACAGCTAATCAAGAAGCAGAAGAAGTAAGTGAAGATTTTAGAATTGTAAAATTACTGAAAATGGTCATTAGGTTTTGTTGCCCAATATTATTTTTCCTTCACTAATTGAAAGTACAAGTTAACTAAAGGGTCTTTTGTCAGTACTAAGCACATGGCAAGTAGTGACAACCTTATGTCACAAGTAGATGAAAATGGTCATTAGGTTTTGTTGCCCAATATTATTTTTCCTTCACCAATGGAAAGTACAAGTTAACTAAAGGGTCTTTTGTCAGTACTAAGCACATGACAAGTAGTGACAACCTTATGTCACAAGTAGATTGTAGCTGAATGAAGTAATATTTTGGAGATTAGCATAATTGTATTATCAGTGGTAATATCTTTTCAAAGAGGTTAATTTGTGTAGTAGCAACTTTAAGTATAAATATTAAAATCTAAATGACTTTTATTTCATTCCATCAATAAGTTTATACTGTATTGTTTGATTCATTCCTTTCAGGATGGAACTCCAAGGCCAAGGAAGATGGCACGAACACAGATGGCAGATGAAGATCAGACAGCCAATCAAGAAGCAGAAGAAGTAAGTGAAGATTTTGGAATTGTAAAGTTACTGAAAATGGTCATTAGGTTTTGTTGCCCAATATTATTTTTCCTTCACGAATGGAAAGTACAAGTTAACTAAAGGGTCTTTTGTCAGTACTAAGCACATGACAAGTAGGACAAGATAACTAAAGGGTCTTTTGTCAGTACTAAGCACATGACAAGTAGTGACAACCTTATGTCACAAGTAGATTGTAGCTGAATGAAGTAATATTTTGGAGATTAGCATAATTGTATTATCAGTGGTAATATCTTTTGAAAGAGGTTAATTTGAGTAATGGCAACTTTAAGTGTAAGTATTGAGAATCTAAATGACTTTTATTTTATTCCATCAATAAGTTTATACTGTATTGTTTGATTCATTCCTTTCAGGATGGAACTCCAAGGCCAAGGAAGATGGCACGAACACAGATGGCAGACGAAGATCAGACAGATAATCAAGAAGCAGAAGAAGTAAGTGAATATTTTGGAATTTAAAGTTACTGAAAATGGTCATTAGGTTTTGTTGCCCAATATTATTTTTCCTTCACCAATGGAAAGTACAAGATAACTAAAGGGTCTTTTGTCAGTACTAAGCACATGACAAGCAGTGAAAACCTTATGTCACAAGTAGGTTGTAGCTGAATGAAGTAATATTTTGGAGATTAGCATAATTTTATTATCAGTGGTAATATCTTTTCAAAGAGGTTAAATTGAGTAGTGGCAACTTTAAGTGTAAATATTAAAATCTAAATGACTTGTATTTCATTCCATCAATAAGTTTATACTGTATTATTTTATTCATTCCTTTCAGGATGGAACTTCAAGGCCAAGGAAGATGGCACGAACACAGATGGCAGATGAAGATCAGACAGGCAATTAAGACACAGAAGAAGTAAGTGAAGATTTTGGAATTGTAAAGTTACTGAAAATGGTCATTAGGTTTTGTTGCCCAATATTATTTTTCCTTCACTAATGGCAAGTACAAGTTAACTAAAGGGTCTTTTGTCAGTACTAAGCACATGGCAAGTAGTGACAACCTTATGTCACAAGTAGATTGTAGCTGAATGAAGTAATATTTTGGATATTAGCATAATTTTATTATCAGTGGTAATATCTTTTCAAAATGGTTAATTTAAGTAGTGGCAACTTTAAGTGTAAACTTTAGAATCTAAATGACTTTTATTTCATTCCATCAATAAGTTTATACTGTATTGTTTGAGTCATTCCTTTCAGGATGGAACTCCAAGGCCAAGGAAGATGGCACGAACACAGATGGCAGATGAAGATCAGACAGCTAATCAAGAAGCAGAAGAAGTAAGTGAAGATTTTAGAATTGTAAAATTACTGAAAATGGTCATTAGGTTTTGTTGCCCAATATTATTTTTCCTTCACTAATTGAAAGTACAAGTTAACTAAAGGGTCTTTTGTCAGTACTAAGCACATGGCAAGTAGTGACAACCTTATGTCACAAGTAGATGAAAATGGTCATTAGGTTTTGTTGCCCAATATTATTTTTCCTTCACCAATGGAAAGTACAAGTTAACTAAAGGGTCTTTTGTCAGTACTAAGCACATGACAAGTAGTGACAACCTTATGTCACAAGTAGATTGTAGCTGAATGAAGTAATATTTTGGAGATTAGCATAATTGTATTATCAGTGGTAATATCTTTTCAAAGAGGTTAATTTGTGTAGTAGCAACTTTAAGTATAAATATTAAAATCTAAATGACTTTTATTTCATTCCATCAATAAGTTTATACTGTATTGTTTGATTCATTCCTTTCAGGATGGAACTCCAAGGCCAAGGAAGATGGCACGAACACAGATGGCAGATGAAGATCAGACAGCCAATCAAGAAGCAGAAGAAGTAAGTGAAGATTTTGGAATTGTAAAGTTACTGAAAATGGTCATTAGGTTTTGTTGCCCAATATTATTTTTCCTTCACGAATGGAAAGTACAAGTTAACTAAAGGGTCTTTTGTCAGTACTAAGCACATGACAAGTAGGACAAGATAACTAAAGGGTCTTTTGTCAGTACTAAGCACATGACAAGTAGTGACAACCTTATGTCACAAGTAGATTGTAGCTGAATGAAGTAATATTTTGGAGATTAGCATAATTGTATTATCAGTGGTAATATCTTTTGAAAGAGGTTAATTTGAGTAATGGCAACTTTAAGTGTAAGTATTGAGAATCTAAATGACTTTTATTTTATTCCATCAATAAGTTTATACTGTATTGTTTGATTCATTCCTTTCAGGATGGAACTCCAAGGCCAAGGAAGATGGCACGAACACAGATGGCAGACGAAGATCAGACAGATAATCAAGAAGCAGAAGAAGTAAGTGAATATTTTGGAATTTAAAGTTACTGAAAATGGTCATTAGGTTTTGTTGCCCAATATTATTTTTCCTTCACCAATGGAAAGTACAAGATAACTAAAGGGTCTTTTGTCAGTACTAAGCACATGACAAGCAGTGAAAACCTTATGTCACAAGTAGGTTGTAGCTGAATGAAGTAATATTTTGGAGATTAGCATAATTTTATTATCAGTGGTAATATCTTTTCAAAGAGGTTAAATTGAGTAGTGGCAACTTTAAGTGTAAATATTAAAATCTAAATGACTTGTATTTCATTCCATCAATAAGTTTATACTGTATTATTTTATTCATTCCTTTCAGGATGGAACTTCAAGGCCAAGGAAGATGGCACGAACACAGATGGCAGATGAAGATCAGACAGGCAATTAAGACACAGAAGAAGTAAGTGAAGATTTTGGAATTGTAAAGTTACTGAAAATGGTCATTAGGTTTTGTTGCCCAATATTATTTTTCCTTCACTAATGGAAAGTACAAGTTAACTAAAGGGTCTTTTGAAGTTTTGTCAGTACTAAGCACATGACAAGTAGTTACAACCTTATGTCACAAGTAGATTGTAGCTGAATGAAGTAATATTTTGGAGATTAGCATAATTTTATTATCAGTGGTAATATCTTTTCAAAGAGGTTAATTTGAGTAGTGGCAACTTTAAGTGTAAATATTAAAATCTAAATGACTTGTATTTCATTCCATCAATAAGTTTATACTGTATTATTTTATCCATTCCTTTCAGGATGGAACTCCAAGGCCAAGGAAGATGGCACGAACACAGATGGCAGATGAAGATCAGACAGTCAATCAAGAAGCAGAAGAAGTAAGTGAATATTTTGGAATTGTAAAGTTACTGAAAATGGTCATTAAGCTTTGTTGTACAATTTTTTTTCCATCTGCAATGGAAAGTACAAGTTATCTTAAAGTTGTTTTGTTAGTACTAAGCACATGACAGCAGGTCAGAGTGAGTAATTGTAATTTTGAGTTTAAACATAATCATTCAATAGGTAAATTTATTGTTTATTGTATATATTCAATCAGGATATTATCAGCAGTAATATTTTTTAGAGCTCAGGCGAAGTTCTAGCATTTTTGAGTGTTTTGGCTCGTATGTAGAACACTGGAGAATGAATGACATAGAAACTTGTTGTGAAATTATTTCACATTGCCATGATGGAGAACGATAGTCATGTATTATATGAACCACATTACACACTGGAATATTAGATATTAGAAATTTAGTTTAAGGATTTAGTAAATGTTACAATTCGAATGGATGTTGTTTAAATAAATACTTTGATTTATTCACTTTAGGATGGACCCAGGATGAATATGAAGACCCAAGAATGTGATTATTAAAAGTTGATGAAATTGTAATGTTTTTCTTTTTTAAATATGATTGATTGATTGAGTGAGTGAGTGAGTGAGTGAATGAATGAGTGACTTGTTTCTATATCCCTTCCCCTTTCTCTTTCCCAAACTCCACGCTAAAAATAATAATATCATCGTTTTCGTCGTCATCATCGTCGTCGACGTCGTCGTCGTCGTCATCGTCAACTACCTCGCGTCTCGGTCCTTTTCGCTGTCGGTATTACATATACACAAACATTTCATCTTTTTCTCTTTCTTCTGATTTTTGGTTGTCCTCAGTTTGGTTGATGACCGGTTGGTCGGTTGGTCGGTTGGTCGGTAGTATTTTCACTTGCCTGTCTATGGCCTTTCTCTCATACCTAACATCCACAGACACAAATTTCACAGTTCTGCCGCCGTCTCCAATTTCACTGCAACCGTCCGTATTTGTTATCCTCACCGCGTTTCCATCTGCGTTCGTCATCTCCGACAAGTATCATATTCAAGTTATTTTTACACCAAACATACAAACTATGTTTGTATGTTTGAGAGTGCCCTTGACATTATTCACAGTCAAGCATTGTGTGTGTGTGTGTGTGTGTGTGTGTGTGTGTGTGTGTGTGTGTGTGTGTGTGTGTGTGTGTGAACTTGCCACCCCCACCCCCTCTTGGATATGTTATGGCAACTTAAAAAAAGGCGACAAAGAATTGCTTGGCAGCGATGACACCCCTAGCATTGACTAGATAATATGAACATTAGACTGTTAGAAATAGTCTAACGTTCAGGGGACCTTTTGCCAAACTTGCCATATCATAACCTGCAGCTGTTTACAGTGCTCACAGTAAATTCCATTTAGTCTTGAAGGATGAGAATTTGAATAGATTATACCGTAAGTTATCTATACATATACTGATCAACTGAAAGTACTATCATCTGCCTTTTGTGGCTGTCATTCAAGGCAATGTCTATTATATCTACAAGATATCAAGCATACATCACCTACACCTGATGGCTAAGAGCGGTAAGTGTCATCTATAAGTTACTTACTTTTTGTTATTCTTCTACATTCAATGTGCGACAATGATGACTGCAAAATAACTGTTCTATACATATGCTAACGTAAGTGACATATAAATGTAAATTAAGCATCTGTGAGAACAAATAACACACACATAAGGGCAAGTGATTCGCATATGAAAATAAATCACACACATAAGGCATGTAACGCACTATGAATATAAATGATGCTCACATAAAGGCAAATGATGAAAAATTGAAAATAAGCTACACATGCATGGTGCATCATAAAAATAAATGACACAAGATAACTGATGTACCTAGTATCAAATTACACACAAGACAGATGTGCCATGTAAAAATTGACACCAGGCAAATGATGCATATATTAAAGTAAATTACGAATATATGAAAATAAATGACATGCATTAAGGTAAACGTACTAAGATTACATATGTATAAGGTACGACATGATGTTCCGCCCTCACCGGCCTACTCTCACATGTGTGAGGGCGCCCCGTCATGGCGTACCTTACAGACTAAATGGTGAACCAAAAAATAAATGACGTGCCCTTCAGGCAAATGATGCAATATGAAAGTGACACATATATAGGGCTAAATTATATAGGGGTAATATATACATATATGTGTGTGTGTGTGTGTGTGTAGTGGGCACAGATATGAGTACTGAGGGCGCTGTTCCTGAGTGTGAAGTATCGATACATTGTCTCCGGTTACAGGCCAAAATTTCACTGTATATTTGGCAATTTCCCTCATCAAATGTTTATGTATCAAGCATCCAAAGGACTGGAGCGAGTAACTATATAACAACGGGTTCGGTGGAAAGTTACCATATTTATCAACAAATTTAAATGTGAGATGACATTCTTGATCAACTGTAGAAGCCACCGTGCAGAATCTAGCATTAGTTCAAGTTCAACTTAATTATGTATGCTCAATGTCATCAGTATTTAGCTGCTGTCTATTTTCTATAGTCAATGTGTCATTTTGTAATATAAACATCTGTGCTCATCACAATGCCGAACAAGAAAAACTAAGTTCCATCTCGATCAACAGGCTCTTCCACATCAACAACTCTAGTTGCCATGCCACAAACAATAGAATTTGCAGAAATCTGTTCACAAATTAGCCACATATACCAACACTACTGACTAGCATTGCCGAACTCAAAGAATCCCAAAGCACAATTAATTCATCACTAGATTTCTTCAACGGACTTGTGGAAGAATTGTGTGCGAGTTTCTGCACTTGAGCTTGAAAGTCAAGAAATCAAAGAAGTCAATGATCATCTAATCAGTCGCATCACAGAGCTTGAGAAATCTACAGCAAGTTTGAACCAGTACAGTAGACGAGAGAACATAGAATTACATGGAATACCAGAAAGTACAGATCGGAGAGAAAACACAGACACGATTGCAGTAAGAGTACGACAAGAGTTGACCCAGAGATCATGGAAAGATCGACCCAGAGATCATGGAAACTGACATTGAGGTCACACACAGAAGCATACAGGTAATGGTGCCAGATCTACTTAGATTTTTTCACAGAAAGAAACGCGATCACATCTACTCGTACAAAAAAGAAACTTGCGAACATTACAACTAACATAAATGAAAATCTTGCACCACAAGCACGTAAACTCTTCAAAATGACGAACATGAAGCGCAAATCAGCACACTACAAGTACATGTATGTATGGACACGGAATAGTCAAGTTCATGTGAAGAAAAGTGAACAATCAGCTGTTTTAGTGATAAGAAATGAGCATGATCTCGACCAAATTGTATAATTCACATCTGAGATCGCATGTTTTGTACGAATCTTTAGACTTTCATAGATTTGTTTTCCGATAATCCTGATATACTTATCAATGATATTAGATGTGCAAATTACTCTGTGTCAATTCAATGATGAGTTTGTTGTTAATGATGATATATGTTATCTATCTTTAATCTATCTCTCACCTGAATATTAGGTCTTTGAGGAAGAACTATGATAGTTTTAAGTTATTTTATGGGGAATGTGTGGAAACCCAATTTAAAGTAATGGCGCTGCCCAAAATGTGGCAAGTATAGGATAGAAATTTGTATAATCTGCCCAACTATTCATTTGAAATTAATACAAGGCACCAAGGTAGAGGGGAGGGGTTGGGATGTATCTTCACGAGTCAATAAATTACAATATGTTGAATGTTGAAATCAGTAATGCGGAATCAATATTGGTTGAGGTTAAAATGGGTAAAACTGAATATTTAGTAGGGGCATTGTACAGACCTCCAAATACAAATTATGGAGATTTTATTGCTAGTCTAGAAAATACAATTGCCTCACTTACAAATAAGTATAAGGGTTGTTTTCTTGTTGGGGATTTGAACATTGATTTAAGCAGTCCACCCAACTCTAGAGGGATTAACTTGTTAGACACTTTAGCATGGTTTAATTTTGAACAAACACTAACCTGCCCTACTAGAATTACGAAAAACACTTCAACAATTATAGATCATCTTTACGCCTATGTCACTGGTAAGCAAATCAAGGCGGGTACAATAATTTCAGATATTTCAGATCATTTACCAATTTTTGCTTTTTTTGCTTCCATTGATATACCATCTCTGTCTTCTGCCATTGCAAACATGCGAGATTATAGAAACTTTCAGACAGAAGCTTTTAGAGATGACATAAAATTTAAGAGTTGGGACCAAGTGCTACATTGTCAGGATGTACATTTAGCTTATGCAAATTTTACCAATAGATTTCTGGAAATTGACAAGAAGGTCAATTCAGGCAAAATAACGAAAGTAAAATAGCAATGAACGATTAGCCGACATATACATCGGATTTTAATCAGATTAGATATTCACCAACTATTGTATTGTCCAACTATCGTAATGCTTCGAATCAGAACAAAAGTGACCTGGTAAAATATTAATTACAATTGTAAACATAAAAAAGTTGTATTCGAGTTTAGAAAACCATGGCCTTTTTATGGAGCTCGCGGTATATTCCGCTTAATCTGTCATACCGTATATGTTGAACGGAATATACCGCAAACGCATTAAACAGGCTATGCAAACCACTGGATGTGTCCCTATACATGTATATCCGCATCCAAGGTCCCACTATTAACGAACGATCTGTGGATCTGTACAGAAGCGTGACAAAGTAATGCGCATGCGCAAAGCAAACCCGGAAGTAAAGTGCAGTCATACATGTGTTCCAGGCGAAACATTGCATACTCTTGGAGATTTAGGGGTGAACGGAAGGTATTTTCATATAAATGAGTTTCAAAATTCCCGGCGAAGAAAATCAGATATACAACCATTACTTGTTGCCCGTAAGAGGTACTATCTTATAATTTTTAGACTTGATCATTGATGGAATGTATCATCAACACAGACTCCGAGGTAGCAGAACAAGGATGGATAGACCATGGATCATGGGATACCATAGTCTATCTGCTAGACCTCGGATGTTCTTCTGATAGAATACGACACAAGCCGAACATCGCTATCGCGGATGGAACATCAGAGGTCTAGCAAATGTCATCAGGATATAAATAACTGCCAATCAGAGAACCGTATTAGCAACAAGCACAAACAGAGGACAATAGCTATAAATGCTTATTCATCCACAGGGAACCCAGGAACCGTGTGACAAACAAAACAAAACGAAACAAACAAACAAACAAACAAACAAACAAACAAACAAACAAATAAATGAACAAGCAAACGAACGACAAGTATAGGAACAAATGAAATAATTAAATAAACCAGCAAATAAACAGATACTCATGGGGGTATACTAGATATGTTTTTTTCCTATACCATCACTACAAAAAACAGTGAACCCTTGTGTTTTTTCACTTGCCTGTCTATGGCCTTTCTCTCATACCTAAACATCCACAGACACAAATTTCGCAGTTCTGCCGCCGTCTCCAATTTCACTGCAACCGCCCGTATTTGTTATCCTCACCGCGTTTCCATCTGCGTTCGTCATCGCCGACAAGTATCATATTCAAGTTATTTTTACACCAAACATACAAACTATGTTTGTATGTTTGAGAGTGCCCTTGACATTATTCACAGTCAAGCATTGTGTGTGTGTGTGTGTGTGTGTCTGTCTGTCTGTCTGTCTGTCTGTCTGTCTGGCTGTCTGTCTGTCTGGCTGTCTGTCTGTCTGTCTGTCTGTCTGTCTCTGTCTGTCTGTCTGTCTAGCTGTCTGTCTGAATGTTGAGGATCGGACATTTTCCAAAGCTTCATCTTTAGTAGATTATTTTTGAGAGTCCTTTTGTCATGAACTTTAAATTTACGCAGGCTTCAAATCGACTATAAAATGGTGTTGTTCCATCGTTGCCGTAAAGAGGTGTAGTGGTTTCACGACTATGGCTGTGAATCCTAGGAATGTGAATAGAAGGCTTGCCCTTTCCTATGTACCTTGAAACTACGTGGATACATTTTTATTAAAAGAACAACAACATTCAACGACTGTTCCTTGCCAGAAAAAAAAGTTGAAGATTAACAGGCGTTGACAACAGGTTGCCAAAGAATGTTTTCACGTATCCGACGTTTACAGAAGCAGCATTTTGACCATCGGACTTTCGTTTCGTTGACAGGCGCAAAGGCCATGCAAAGTTCACATCTTGTAAATTTCAACTGACTGATAAACATTTGACGAACTAAGATACGGCTTCTTAGCCGACAATTCTACACGACACATTGTAATCGGGGGGGGGGGATACTCCCCTTATTTGAGTATATATATGACGCCATTTTGGGTGTACGTGTGTGCTTTGTAGCCCTTTGGTCTAAAATGGGGTCTTTTTATAGCTGAAGAGTCTAAATTGTCGTCCACTTTGCGTTATTTGTTTTATTTGCTTGGTCTAAAATGTGGTCCATTTTCCTTTTATCAAATCATAACTGCCATAAATTGCCGCACAGTGTTGCCTCCTAAGGAAAATGTAAAACTTTCATCTTTTAGAAACCTGTAATGGTTTAAAATGGGGTGTGGATTTTTAGTCAAAATGGATCTAAAATGGGGCTTGGGGTTTCCAGCACTGGCTACACACTCCTACCAGAGCTGGCCACTGGTACCGCCCCAGAGAGTGTACTTACGCTTCGTGGTTTTTGCTATTTCAAAATGTTATGCATAAATGTCGAATATGGCGTAGAAACACTGCATACTAGTATACAGGACTGTACACTATCAAAACAATGTACACATCTATATACTCCGTCAAAAATATATACAGGCCTGTACACTATCAAAACAGTGCATACTTCTATCTACTCCCTCAAAAGTATATACAGGACTGTACACTATCAATACAGTGCCCACTTCTATCTACTCCCTCAAAAGCATATACAGGACTGTACACTGTCAAAACAATGCACCCTTCTATATACTCCGTCAAAAGTATATACAGGCCTGTACACTATCAAAACAATGCACACTTCTATATACTCACTCAAAAGTATATACAGGCCTGTACACTATCAAAACAATGCACACTTCTATATACTCACTCAAAAGTATATACAGGCCTGTACACTATCAAAACAATGCACACTTCTATATACTCACTCAAAAGTATATACAGGCCTGTACACTATCAAAACAATGCACACTTCTATATACTCACTCAAAAGTATATACAGGCCTGTACACTATCAAAACAATGCACACTTCTATCTACTCCCTCAAAAGCATATACAGGCCTGTACACTATCAAAACAGTGCACACTTCTATCTACTCCCTCAAAAGCATATACAGGCCTGTACACTATCAAACAATGCACCCTTCTATATATTTCCTCAAAAGCATATACAGGCCTGTACACTGTCAAAACAATGCACCCTTCTATATACTTCCTCAAAAGCATTTACAGGACTGTACACTTACAATACAGTGCCCACTTCTTTATACTTCCTCAATGGAATATACAGGACTGTACTCTTTCAAAACAGTGCACACTTCTATATACTTTCTCAAAAGCATATACAGGCCTGTACACTGTCAAAACAATGCACCCTTCTATATACTTCCTCAATAGAATATAAAGGCCTGTACACTGTCAAAACAATGCACCCTTCTATATACTTCCTCAAAAGCATATACAGGATTGTACACTTACAATACAGTGCCCACTTCTTTATACTTCCTCAATTGAATATACAGGACTGTACACTATCAAAACAGTGTACACTTCTTTATACTTCCTCAAAAGCATATACAGGACTGTACACTATCAAAAGAATGCACAGTTCTATATACTCTCTCAAAAGTATATACAGGCCTGTACACTATCAAAACAGTGCACACTTCTATATACTTCCTTAAAAGCATATACAGGCCTGGACACTATCAAAACAATGCACAGTTCTATATACTCTCTCAAAAGTATATAAAGGCATGTACACTATCAAAACAATGCACACTTCTATATACACCCTCTAAAATATATATACAGGCCTGTACACTATTAAAACAGTGCCCACTTCTATATATTTCCTAGAAATCATATACAGGACTGGACATTATCAAAACAGGGCACACTTCTATATATTTCCTCAAAAGTATATACAGGCCTGTACACTATCAAACAATGCACCCTTCTATATACTGCCTCAAAAGCATATACAGGACTGTACACTGTCAAAACAATGCATACTTCTGTATATTTCCTCAAAAGCATATACAGGACTGTACACTAACAATAAAGTGCCCACTTCTATATACTTCCACAAAGCATATACAGGACTGTACACTATCAAAACAATGCACACTTCCATATACTTCCACAAAGCATATACAGGACTGTACAGTATCAAAACAATGCACACTTCCATATACTTCCGCAAAAGAATATACAGGACTGTACACTATCAAAACAATGCACAATCCTATATACTTCCACAGAGCATATACAGGACTGTACACTATCAAAACAGTGCACCCTTCTATATACTTCCTCAAAAGAATATACAGGTCTGTACACTATCAAAACAATGCACAGATCTATATACTCTATCAAAAGCATATACAGACATGTACACTATCAAATAATGCACAGTTCTATATACTCCATCAAAAGCATATACAGGCCTGTACACTATCAAAACAGTGCACACTTCTATCTACTCCCTCAAAAGTATATACAGGCCTGTACACTATCAAAACAATGCACACTTCTATCTACTCACTCAAAAGTATATACAGGCCTGTACACTGTCAAAACAATGCACCCTTCTATATACTTCCTCAAAAGCATTTACAGGACTGTACACTTACAATACAGTGCCCACTTCTTTATACTTCCTCAATGGAATATACAGGACTGTACTCTTTCAAAACAGTGCACACTTCTATATACTTTCTCAAAAGCATATACAGGACTGTACACTATCAAAACAATGCACCCTTCTATATACTTTCTCAAAAGCATATACAGGCCTGTACACTGTCAAAACAATGCACCCTTCTATATACTTTCTCAAAAGCATATACAGGCCTGTACACTGTCAAAACAATGCACCCTTCTATATACTTCCTCAATAGAATATACAGGCCTGTACACTGTCAAAACAATGCACCCTTCTATATACTTTCTCAAAAGCATATACAGGCCTGTACACTGTCAAAACAATGCACCCTTCTATATACTTCCTCAATAGAATATAAAGGCCTGTACACTGTCAAAACAATGCACCCTTCTATATACTTCCTCAAAAGCATATACAGGATTGTACACTTACAATACAGTGCCCACTTCTTTATACTTCCTCAATTGAATATACAGGACTGTACACTATCAAAACAGTGCACACTTCTTTATACTTCCTCAAAAGCATATACAGGATTGTACACTATCAAAAGAATGCACAGTTCTATATACTCTCTCAAAAGTATATACAGGCCTGTACACTATCAAAACAGTGCACACTTCTATATACTTCCTTAAAAGCATATACAGGCCTGTACACTATCAAAACAATGCACAGTTCTATATACTCTCTCAAAAGTATATAAAGGCATGTACACTATCAAAACAATGCACACTTCTATATACACCCTCTAAAATATATATACAGGCCTGTACACTATTAAAACAGTGCCCACTTCTATATATTTCCTAGAAATCATATACAGGACTGGACATTATCAAAACAGGGCACACTTCTATATACTTCCTCAAAAGTATATACAGGCCTGTACACTATCAAACAATGCACCCTTCTATATACTTCCTCAAAAGCATATACAGGACTGTACACTGTCAAAACAATGCACCCTTCTGTATACTTCCACAAAGAATATACAGGTCTGTACACTATCAAAACAATGCACAGATCTATATACTCTATCAAAAGCATATACAGACATGTACACTATCAAATAATGCACAGTTCTATATACTCCCTCAAAAGTATATACAAGTCTGTACAGTATCAAAACAATGCACAGTTCTATATACTCCATCAAAAGCATATACAGGCCTGTACACTATCAAAACAATGCACAGTACTATATACTCCCTCAAAAGTAGATACAGGTCTGTACATTATAAAAACAATGCACAATTGTATATACTCCATCCAATTGCAAAGTATATACAGGCCTGTACACTGTCAAATAATATACCTATATTTATACTCCCAGAAAAGTATATACAGGCCTGGACACTGTGAAAACAATGCACACTTTTATCTACCCACTGAAAAGTATATCCAGGCCTGTACATTATCAAAGCAAGGCACACTTCTATATACTCCCTCAAAAGTATACACATTTGACCAATTTATACGAAAAAGCCGCATTGGTTTAGACACAACATAGCGAGGTAAATGGTTTTACCAAATGTACAAAATACGGTGTCAGTTTTCAACTTTCAAAGGTGCAAATAATTTGACCAAGTTTTCTTCACATTCACATCCTCTGCTTGTGAGTTCTCTTCCTTTAATACGAAATCTAAATACTAATAGGGCCTATATCTAAAGTAATACTTTCACATACGGGCCTACTATTTCCAGATAGACTACTTAGTACTTAGCACAAGATAATCAATCAATTGATCAATACATTTATTATATATTCTGTTCAGCAGCGATGCCCGGAATAACTTTTTGAATACCGTAATGAAGTAATCTCGCGCGCGCGATATTCGACGAGATCTTAACCTGAGACGTTCGAACGCGTCTACGTCTACGTCGCAATCGTTCGGACGTTCTTCACATGATCGAATTCCCAAACATTAACACAGACCGTCTGTTAGACATAGACTGACGTGCTTGCGGCTTTTGCTCTTGCTGTATCTATGAAGAAATAATCATGTTGTCGAGTATTGAGGCATTCCTTTGCACACCTGGATTGGTATCTAGGAGAGTATATCAAGGTAAGATATCAACTTTATGCGATGTTTATCAAGAGTTTGGTTTCGATGATTGGACCACTGAGTCGCTTGTTGTATCTAGCAATGCTAGTTAACGCAACACTTACAACGAACTATGTTTCATGACTGAAATGCTCTCTATATAGTATTACCGTTTTTTTGTTAATTCAGAAAAAGCACAAGACCCTTCCATCTCTCTCTCTCTCTCTCTCTCTCTCTCTCTCTCTCTCTCTCTCTCTCTCTCTCTCTCTCTCTCTCTCTCTCTCTCTCTCTCTCTCTCTCTCTCTCTCTCTCTCTGCTATTTAACATACTTTCTGTGGACTTAAGACACCTATGGCTTGCCATGAAATTTTGTTTCAATTCTTGTGTTTCTCCGTGCCATGCCAAAAATAAATAGAGGGTACAACAACGCAACACATTTATACAGTCAACATGTCACGCTCTTACTTGAAAAAAGCTAAGACCACTAAATTCTTTTAGTGGTCTGATGCTTCCATGGAATCCCAGACGCTCTCTGTCCACGGTTTGGGATCGACTAACACCTTTTAACAGTAAGCTTTTCCAAAGCAGTGATAAGGGGACTGTGTCTAAATGTAGTGACTCGTTCTTGTTTCCATAGTAACAAGTGTCAAATTAAGTAGGATATTCCACTTATGAATTCAAGTTTCATTCTTTTACAAATTTCCATCATTCTGTGGATACAATAAAAATATTGTAACCTTGATGCGAAGTGCTGATTGCATCCTTGTCCTCGGGTTTATATGAACCAATATCAAGACAATAATATATTGTTTGCTTTGTTTTTCTAAAGTACCATTTTATATATTGTTTATGGTTATTCTCGAAATAAAAGCTATCATAATATTAACGAACGAGATAAAAAGGCCCAACATTACTAATACAGTACACGACAATATTAATATGAATTATAATTATTCTCTTTTTAATCTAGAAAATAGAGAGAGAAGTTTACGAAATGAAGCAAACGAAGTAAGAAGGTTAAGGAAAGAATTTGAACGAAGGGAAAAGGAAGTTGAAGATATGAAAGATACCATGCGACGAGAAGTAGAGATAAGACGAAGAAAGATTGAAGAAGAAAGACAGGGATATGAAAATGAGTTGCTAAAGTTAGAGAGAAGAGAGTCGATGTTGACAGCTAGCAAGCGAGAAGTAGAGCAGAGAGAAGGACAGATGGAAGAAGAAAGACAAAGATTGGAAAAGGATAATCTAAACTTAGTGGTAAGAGAGAGGGTGTTAGCAGATAGAGAGGGAATAGTAGACAGAAGAGAGGGAAATATTGAAGTAGAAAGACAGATTCGAAATTGAAAGATTGAAGTTAGCGGGAAGCGAGACGGTGTTGGCAGCGAGGAAGCGAGAAGTAGAGCGGAGAGAAGGAAAGTTTGAAGAGGAAAGACAGAGAATGGAAAAGGAGATATTAAATTTAGCAGCAAGAGAGACGGTGTTGACAGATAGAACGCGGGAAATAGAGCGAAGAGAAAGAAAGATTGAAGAAGAAAGAGAGAGAACGGAAAAGGAGATATTGCAGTTAGCAGGAAGAGAGACAGTGTTGACAGACAGAGAAGTAGCAGTTGCGAAGAGAGAAGAAGAGATTGAAGAATTGAGACAGAGAATGGAAAAGGAGAGACTTAAGTTTGAAGGAAGAGAGACGATGTTGAGAGAAAGAGAAGTAGCAGTTGAGAAGAGAGAAGGGGAGATTAAAGAAGAAAGACAGAGAATGGAAAAGGAGGTATTACAGTTAGCAGGAAGAGAGACAGTGTCGACAGAGAGAGAAGTAGCAGTTGCGAAGAGAGAAGAAGAGATTGAAGAATTGAGACAGAGAATGGAAAAGGAGATACTAAAGTTTGAAGGAAGAGAGACGATGTTGAGAGATATAGAAGTAGCAGTTGAGAAGAGAGAAGGGAAGATTAAAGAAGAAAGACAGAGAATGGAAAAGGAGGTATTACAGTTAGCTGGAAGAGAGACAGTGTTGACAGACAGAGAAGTAGCAGTTGCGAAGAGAGAAGAGAAGATTAAAGGAGAAAGACAGAGAATGGAAAAGGAGGTATTACAATTAGCTGGAAGAGAGACAGTGTTAGCAGCTAGAGAGGCAGAAGTCGACGAGAGAGAAGGAAATGTTGAAGAAGAAAAACAGATAATTGAAAAGGAGATACTAAAGATAGAGATAAGAGAGACAGTGGTGGGAGACAGAGAACGGGAAGTTGAGAAGATAGAAGGAAAGTTTGAAGAAGAAAGAGAGAGAATGGCTTTTGATAATGAAATTGAAATGAAGTCAAGAATTGAATTTGTAGAAGAAAGAGAAATTGCACTACACAGACGAGAAGCTCATGTTTATTTTAATGAGTGTCTCTTGAGATCAAGAGAAAGTGAACTGCTGCAGTGGTTCTATCGGATGAAGGCAAAGTAGGGTTGCCAAGAAGTATGTAAACAACAATGTGAGGAAAAAGTGGAAGAGGATGTTTGGATACCGGTCAGTTTGAACAAGTTTGAAAAATAAAATATTGGTTTAATTATGAATGAAAAACTAGTGTCGTTTTCAATTGTGTAAGTTTTTACTTTTTTGTGATTCAACTGTATGATGACAATAAGTTGTGTGTGTGTGTGTGTGTGTGTGTGTGTGTGTGTGTGTGTGTGTGTCTGTCTGTCTGTCTGTCTGCCTGTCTGTCTGTCTGTCTGTCTGTCTGTCTGAATGTTGAGGATCGGACATTTTCCAAAGCTTCATCTTTAGCAGATTATTTTTGAGAGTCCTTTTGTCATGAACTTTAAATTTACGCAGGCTTCAAATCGACTATAAAATGGTGTTGTTCCATCGTTGCCGTAAAGAGGTGTAGTGGTTTCACGACTATGGCTGTGAATCCTAGGGATGTGAATAGAAGGCTTGCCCTTTCCTATGTACCTTGAAACTACGTGGATACATTTTTATTAAAAGAACAACAACATTCAACAACTGTTCCTTGCCAGAAAAAAAGTTGAAGATTAACAGGCATTGACAACAGGTTGCCGAAGAATGTTTTCACGTATCCGACGTTTACAGAAGCAGCATTTTGACCATCGGACTTTCGTTTCGTTGACAGGCGCAAAAGCCATGCAAAGTTCACATCTTGTAAATTTCAACTGACTGATAAACATTTGACGAACTAAGATACGGCTTCTTAGCCGACAATTCTACACGACACATTGTAATCGGGGGGGAGGGGATACTCCCCTTATTTGAGTATATATATATATGTGACGCCATTTTGGGTGTACGTGTGTGCTTTGTAGCCCTTTGGTCTAAAATGGGGTCTTTTTATAGCTGAAGAGTCTAAATTGTCGTCCACTTTGCGTTATTTGTTTTATTTGCTTGGTCTAAAATGTGGTCCATTTTCCTTTTATCAAATCATAACTGCCATAAATTGCCGCACAGTGTTGCCTCCTAAGGAAAATGTAAAACTTTCATCTTTTAGAAACCTGTAATGGTCTAAAATGGGGTGTGGATTTTTAGTCAAAATGGATCTAAAATGGGGCTTGGGGTTTCCAGCACTGGCTACACACTCCTACCAGAGCTGGTCACTGGTACCGCCCCAGAGAGTGTACTTACGCTTCGTGGTTTTCGCTATTCCAAAATGTTATGCATAAATGTCGAGTATGGCATAGAAACACTGTACACCATACCTAAGCACAATAATAACGACAGATAAGGGTATTCTTACCATTTGCAGAAAAATCATATGTTTTCTGGACAGATCAGCTTCAAGACGATTTTTACTAAAATTCAGTTAATGTTTGTTTTTTATCTTTGTGTTGTACCTTTAACCTTACTCAGTAGATGGTAGTTTTGACCGTAGTCGTGGTTGGAACTCGAAGTACCGTTAATGATACTATCGCACTGTACACTAACAATACAGTGCACACTTCTATATACTTCCTCAAAAGCATATACAGGACTGTAGACTATCAATACAATGTACACATCTATCTACTCCCTAAAAAGCATACTAGTATACAGGACTGTACACTATCAAAACAATGTACACATCTATATACTCCGTCAAAAGTATATACAGGCCTGTACACTATCAAAACAGTGCACACTTCTATCTACTCCCTCAAAAGCATATACAGGACTGTACACTATCAAAACAATGCACACTTCTATATACTCCGTCAAAAGTATATACAGGCCTGTACACTATCAAAACAGTGCACACTTCTATCTACTCCCTCAAAAGCATATACAGGATTGTACACTGTCAAAACAATGCACCGTTCTATATACTTCCTCAAAAGCATATACAGGATTGTACACTTACAATACAGTGCCCACTTCTTTATACTTCCTCAATAGAATATACAGGACTGTACACTATCAAAAGAATGCACAGTTCTATATACTCTCTCAAAAGTATATAAAGGCATGTACACTATCAAAACAATGCACACTTCTAAATACACCCTCAAAAATATATATACAGGCCTGTACACTATTAAAACAGTGCCCACTTCTATATATTTCCTAGAAATCATATACAGGACTGGACATTATCAAAACAGGGCACACTTCTATATACTTCCTCAAAAGTATATACAGGCCTGTACACTATCAAAACAATGCACCCTTCTATATACTTCCTCAAAAGCATATACAGGACTGTACACTGTCAAAACAATGCACCCTTCTGTATATTTCCTCAAAATCATATACAGGACTATACACTAACAATACAGTGCCCACTTCTATATACTTCCTCAAAAGAATATACAGGTCTGTACACTATCAAAACAATGCACACGTCCATATACTTCCACAAAGCATATACAGGACTGTACACTATCAAAACAATGCACACTTCCATATACTTCCACAAAGCATATACAGGACTGTACACTATCAAAACAATGCACACTTCCATATACTTCCGCAAAAGAATATACAGGACTGTACACTATCAAAACAATGCACACTTCCATATACTCCCTCAAAAGTATATACAGGTCTGTACACTATCAAAACAATGCACAGTTCTATATACTTCCTCAAAAGAATATACAGGTCTGTACACTATCAAAACAATGCACAGTTCTATATACTCTATCAAAAGCATATACAGACATGTACACTATCAAATAATGCACAGTTCTATATACTCTCTCAAAAGCATATACAGGTCTGTACAGTATCAAAACAATGCACAGTTCTATATACTCCATCAAAAGCATATACAGGCCTGTACACTATCAAAACAGTGCACACTTCTATCTACTCCCTCAAAAGCATATTAGTATACAGGACTGTACACTATCAAAACAATGCACAGTTCTATATACTTCCTCAAAAGAATATACAGGACTGTACACTATCAAAACAATGCACACTTCCATATACTCCCTCAAAAGTATATACAGGTCTGTACACTATCAAATAATGCACAGTTCTATATACTCTCTCAAAAGTATATACAGGTCTGTACACTATCAAAACAGTGCACAGTTCTATATACTCCATCAAAAGCATATACAGACATGTACACTATCAAAACAATGCACAGTACTATATACTCCCTCAAAAGTACATACAGGTCTGTACACTATAAAAACAATGCACAATTGTATATACTCCATCCAAAGTATATACAGGCCTGTACACTGTCAAATAATGCACCTATATTTATACTCCCAGAAAAGTATATACAGGCCTGTGCACTGTCAAAATAATGCACACTTTTATCTACTCCCAGAAAAGTATATACAGGCCTGGACACTGTCAAAGCAATGCACACTTTTATCTACCCACTGAAAAGTATACACATTTGACCAATTTATACGAAAAGGCCGTATTGGTCTAGACACAACATAGCGAGGTAAATGGTTTTACCAAATGTACAAAATACGGTGTCAGTTTTCAACTTTCAAAGGTGCAAATAATTTGACCAAGTTTTCTTCACATTCACATCCTCTGCTTGTGAGTTCTCTTCCTTTACGAAATCTAAATACTAATAGGGCCTATATCTAAAGTAATACTTTCACATACGGGCCTACTATTTCCAGATAGACTACTTAGTACTTAGCACAAGATAATCAATCAATTGATCAATACATTTATTATATATTCTGTTCAGCAGCGATGCCCGGAATAACTTTTTGAATACCGTAATGAAGTAATCTCGCGCGCGCGATATTCGACGAGATCTTAACCTGAGACGTTCGAACGCGTCTACGTCTACGTCGCAATCGTTCTGACGTTCTTCACATGATCGAATTCCCAAACATTAACACAGACCGTCTGTTAGACATAGACTGACGTGCTTGCGGCCTTTGCTCTTGCTGTATCTATGAAGAAATACTCATGTTGTCGAGTATTGAGTCATTCCTTTGCACACCTGGATTGGTATCTAGGAGAGTATATCAAGGTAAGATATCAACTTTATGCGATGTTTATCAAGAGTTTGGTTTCGATGATTGGACCACTGAGTCGCTTGTTGTATCTAGCAATGCTAGTTAACGCAACACTTACAACGAACTATGTTTCATGACTGAAATGCTCTCTATATAGTATTACCGTTTTTTTTGTTAATTTAGAAAACGCTCTCTGTCCACGGTTTGGGATCGACTAACACCTTTTAACAGTAACCTTTTCCAAAGCAGTGATAAGGGGACTGTGACTCGTTCTTGTTTCCATAGTAACAAGTGTCAAATTAAGTAGGATATTCCACTTATGAATTCAAGTTTCATTCTTTTACAAATTTCCATCATTCTGTGGATACAATAAAAATATTGTAACCTTGATGCGAAGTGCTGATTGCATCCTTGTCCTCGGGTTTATATGAACCAATATCAAGACAATAATATATTGTTTGCTTTGTTTTTCTAAAGTACCATTTTATATATTGTTTATGGTTATTCTCGAAATAAAAGCTATCATAATATTAACGAACGAGATAAAAAGGCCCAACATTACTAATACAGTACACGACAATATTAATATGAATTATAATTATTCTCTTTTTAATCTAGAAAATAGAGAGAGAAGTTTACGAAATGAAGCAAACGAAGTAAGAAGGTTAAGGAAAGAATTTGAACGAAGGGAAAAGGAAGTTGAAGATATGAAAGATACCATGCGACGAGAAGTAGAGATAAGACGAAGAAAGATTGAAGAAGAAAGACAGGGATATGAAAATGAGTTGCTAAAGTTAGAGAGAAGAGAGTCGATGTTGACAGCTAGCAAGCGAGAAGTAGAGCAGAGAGAAGGACAGATGGAAGAAGAAAGACAAAGATTGGAAAAGGATAATCTAAACTTAGTGGTAAGAGAGAGGGTGTTAGCAGATAGAGAGGGAATAGTAGACAGAAGAGAGGGAAATATTGAAGTAGAAAGACAGAGATTCGAAATTGAAAGATTAAAGTTAGCGGGAAGCGAGACGGTGTTGGCAGCGAGGAAGCGAGAAGTAGAGCGGAGAGAAGGAAAGTTTGAGGAGGAAAGACAGAGAATGGAAAAGGAGATATTAAATTTAGCAGCAAGAGAGACGGTGTTGACAGATAGAACGCGGGAAATAGAGCGAAGAGAAAGAAAGATTGAAGAAGAAAGAGAGAGAACGGAAAAGGAGATATTGCAGTTAGCAGGAAGAGAGACAGTGTTGACAGACAGAGAAGTAGCAGTTGCGAAGAGAGAAGAAGAGATTGAAGAATTGAGACAGGGAATGGAAAAGGAGAGACTTAAGTTTGAAGGAAGAGAGACGATGTTGAGAGAAAGAGAAGTAGCAGTTGAGAAGAGAGAAGGGGAGATTAAAGAAGAAAGAAAGAGAATGGAAAAGGAGGTATTACAGTTAGCAGGAAGAGAGACAGTGTTGACAGAGAGAGAAGTAGCAGTTGCGAAGAGAGAAGAAGAGATTGAAGAATTGAGACAGAGAATGGAAAAGGAGAGACTTAAGTTTGAAGGAAGAGAGACGATGTTGAGAGATATAGAAGTAGCAGTTGCGAAGAGAGAAGAGAAGATTAAAGGAGAAAGACAGAGAATGGAAAAGGAGGTATTACAGTTAGCTGGAAGAGAGACAGTGTTAGCAGCTAGAGAGGCAGAAGTCGACGAGAGAGAAGGAAATGTTGAAGAAGAAAAACAGATTATTGAAAAGGAGATACTAAAGATAGAGATAAGAGAGACAGTGGTGGGAGACAGAGAACGGGAAGTTGAGAAGATAGAAGGAAAGCTTGAAGAAAAAAGACAGAGAATCGCTCGTGATAATGAAATTGAAATGAAGTCAAAAATTGAATTTGTAGAAGAAAGAGAAATAGCACTACACAGACGAGAAGCTCATGTTTATTTTAATGAGTGTCTCTTGAGATCAAGAGAAAGTGAACTGCTGCAGTGGTTCTATCGGATGAAGGCAAAGTATGGTTGCCAAGAAGTATGTAAACAACAATGTGAGGAAAACGTGGAAGAGGATGTTTGGATACCGGTCAGTTTGAACAAGTTTGAAAAATAAAATATTGGTTTAATTATGAATGAAAAACTAGTGTCGTTTTCAATTGTGTAAGTTTTTACTTTTTTGTGATTCAACTGTATGATGACAATAAGTTATGTGTGGGTGTGCGTGTGTGTGTGTGTGTGTGTCTGTCTGTCTGTCTGTCTGTCTGTCTGTCTGTCTGTCTGTCTGTCTGTCTGTCTCTGTCTGTCTGTCTAGCTGTCTGTCTGAATGTTGAGGATCGGACATTTTCCAAAGCTTCATCTTTAGTAGATTATTTTTGAGAGTCCTTTTGTCATGAACTTTAAATTTACGCAGGCTTCAAATCGACTATAAAATGGTGTTGTTCCATCGTTGCCGTAAAGAGGTGTAGTGGTTTCACGACTATGGCTGTGAATCCTAGGGATGTGAATAGAAGGCTTGTCCTTTCCTATGTACCTTGAAACTACGTGGATACATTTTTATTAAAAGAACAACAACATTCAACGACTGTTCCTTGCCAGAAAAAAAAGTTGAAGATTAACAGGCGTTGACAACAGGTTGCCAAAGAATGTTTTCACGTATCCGACGTTTACAGAAGCAGCATTTTGACCATCGGACTTTCGTTTCGTTGACAGGCGCAAAGGCCATGCAAAGTTCACATCTTGTAAATTTCAACTGACTGATAAACATTTGACGAACTAAGATACGGCTTCTTAGCCGACAATTCTACACGACACATTGTAATCGGGGGGGGGGGGGGGGGGATACTCCCCTTATTTGAGTATATATATATGTGACGCCATTTTGGATGTACGTGTGTGCTTTGTAGCCCTTTGGTCTAAAATGGGGTCTTTTTATAGCTGAAGAGTCTAAATTGTCGTCCACTTTGCGTTATTTGTTTTATTTGCTTGGTCTAAAATGTGGTCCATTTTCCTTTTATCAAATCATAACTGCCATAAATTGCCGCACAGTGTTGCCTCCTAAGGAAAATGTAAAACTTTCATCTTTTAGAAACCTGTAATGGTTTAAAATGGGGTGTGGATTTTTAGTCAAAATGGATCTAAAATGGGGCTTGGGGTTTCCAGCACTGGCTACACACTCCTACCAGAGCTGGCCACTGGTACCGCCCCAGAGAGTGTACTTACGCTTCGTGGTTTTTGCTATTTCAAAATGTTATGCATAAATGTCGAATATGGCGTAGAAACACTGCATACTAGTATACAGGACTGTACACTATCAAAACAATGTACACATCTATATACTCCGTCAAAAATATATACAGGCCTGTACACTATCAAAACAGTGCATACTTCTATCTACTCCCTCAAAAGCATATACAGGACTGTACACTATCAAACAATGCACCCTTCTATATACTCCGTCAAAAGTATATACAGGCCTGTACACTATCAAAACAGTGCACACTTCTATCTACTCCCTCAAAAGTATATACAGGCCTGTACACTATCAAAACAATGCACACTTCTATATACTCACTCAAAAGTATATACAGGCCTGTACACTATCAAAACAATGCACACTTCTATCTACTCCCTCAAAAGCATATACAGGCCTGTACACTATCAAAACAGTGCACACTTCTATCTACTCCCTCAAAAGCATATACAGGCCTGTACACTATCAAACAATGCACCCTTCTATATACTTCCTCAAAAGCATATACAGGACTGTACACTTACAATACAGTGCCCACTTCTTTATACTTCCTCAATGGAATATACAGGACTGTACTCTTTCAAAACAGTGCACACTTCTATATACTTTCTCAAAAGCATATACAGGCCTGTACACTGTCAAAACAATGCACCCTTCTATATACTTCCTCAATAGAATATAAACTAGTGTCGTTTTCAATTGTGTAAGTTTTTACTTTTTTGTGATTCAACTGTATGATGACAATAAGTTGTGTGTGTGTGTGTGTGTGTGTGTGTCTGTCTGTCTGTCTGTCTGCCTGTCTGTCTGTCTGTCTGTCTGAATGTTGAGGATCGGACATTTTCCAAAGCTTCATCTTTAGTAGATTATTTTTGAGAGTCCTTTTGTCATGAACTTTAAATTTACGCAGGCTTCAAATCGACTATAAAATGGTGTTGTTCCATCGTTGCCGTAAAGAGGTGTAGTGGTTTCACGACTATGGCTGTGAATCCTAGGGATGTGAATAGAAGGCTTGCCCTTTCCTATGTACCTTGAAACTACGTGGATACATTTTTATTAAAAGAACAACAACATTCAACAACTATTTCTTGCAAGAAAAACAGTTGAGGATTAACAGGCGTTGATAACAGGTTGCCAAAGAATGTTTTCACGTATCCGACGTTTACAGAAGCAGCATTTTGACCATCGGACTTTCCTTTCGTTGACTGGCACAAAGGGCAAAGTTCACATCTTGTAAATCTCAACTGACTGATAAACATTTGACGAACTATGACACGGCATCTTAGCCGACAATTCTACACGACACATTGTATTCCGGGGGGGGGGGGTATTCCCTTATTTGAGTATACGTATATGTGCTGCCCTTTATTTGGGGTGTACGTGTGTGCCTCTTAAGGAAAATGTAAAACTTTCATCTTTTGTAATGTACAGTATTAGTAACTGAAATAGTAGGCTTGATTGTGTACACGTCCGTGTACATACAGTAGTCGGATCATTAGATGTTTACACTCACTTTGTAAAGTGTTATGGCAGGCCATTGCAGACTGCAAACAGGAACTTGAAAATACAGCATCCCTACTGAATTTGGGGGTATCTTCACCTCATACTAGTAGTACCATTTTGTTCCTTGTATTCTGTAGAAGTTGAAATCAAGGATGCTTTCCGCTTTATTCAGACATTGAGGAAAGCAGCAGTGCTCTATGAATAACTGAGAAATCTATACCATGCATACCCCCAATGTACACAGAGACAGGGAAAAGAGCGCCACCATGGCAAATTTTGGAAAGGCCAATTACATTTGTAGCTCTTGAGTTTGTTCTAGAATTGCCAATTTACTTTGATCAACCAGACTAAGGACTGGGACGTTATCGATAAATTAACATGACATGACTGTCAACTGAAGATCGTGTATTAGAATTAGCGTGAATTTCTTTCAAAGAATAAACTGCAACTTTATCTGTTTTCTGATGTGACAAGTTGACTGATGGAAGTTCTTCCTTGATCCTCCCGATGATGCCACAGTGTTCTGTCGCTCACTACACCCAGCTGCATAACCGAACCGCGAATCAAGTACAGTTGTCTACACCCCAAAACTGCCTCGCCGCTTTTATGAAATCGGCTAATTTTAACTTTTATCTTAAAGACTTTAGTTAAGACTTCCAAAACAGCTACCTTCTATTGTTGTTGTTGTTGTTGTTGTTGTTGTTGTTGTTGTTGTTGTTGTTTTTTACATGGAAACAATATAGTAACACTGAACATTTCAATATCAACTTATCCAACTCTTTAATTTTGTCTATCAAGCCAGTCTTTCTTATTACAGTAGGTCCATCTTTAACTCCTGGATTTGGCTAAAATCGTTGTAGAACAAGAGAATGTGAAAACAAACCCAACTGTAATTATATCTTTAATACACAAGATAAAAAAAAATGGGGGGGGGGGGCACATTTTTTAACGTGCATGTTCAATTTCAGCGTTATTCGGCTAGCATTATATTTCAAGTAACTTGTCAGTATTAAAAAAAGGTGTGTGTGTGTGTGTGTGTGTGTATGTGTGTGTGTGTGTGAACTTGCCACCCCCACCCCCTCTTGGATATGTTATGGCAACTTAAAAAAAGGCGACAAAGAATTGCTTGGCAGCGATGACACCCCTAGCATTGACTAGATAATGTGAACGTTAGACTGTTAGAAATAGTCTAACGTTCAGGGGACCTTTTTGCCAGACTTGCCATATCATAACCTGCAGCTGTTTACAGTGCTCACAGTAAATTCCATTTAGTCTTGAAAGATGAGAATTTGAATAGATTATACCGTAAGTTATCTATACATATACTGATCAACTGAAAGTACTATCATCTGCCTTTTGTGGCTGTCATTCAAGGCAATGTCTATTATATCTACAAGATATCAAGCATACATCATCTACACCTGATGGCTAAGAGCGGTAAGTGTCATCTATAAGTTACTTACTTTTTGTTATTCTTCTACATTCGATGTGCGACAATGATGACTGCAAAATAACTGTTCTATACATATGCTAACGTAAGTGACATATAACTGTAAATTAAGCATCTGTGAGAACATATAACACACACATAAGGGCAAGTGATTCGCATATGAAAATAAATCACACACATAAGGCATGTAACGCACTATGAATATAAATGATGCTCACATAAAGGCAAATGATGAAAAATTGAAAATAAGCTACACATGCATGGTGCATCATAAAAATAAATGACACAAGATAACTGATGTACCTAGTATCAAATTACACACAAGACAGATGTGCCATGTAAAAATTGACACCAGGCAAATGATGCATATATTAAAGTAAATGACGAATATATGAAAATAAATGACATGCATTAAGGTAAACGTACTAAGATTACATATGTATAAGGTACGACATGATGTTCCGCCCTCACCGGCCTACTCTCACATGTGTGAGGGCGCCCCGTCATGGCGTACCTTACAGACTAAGGTAAATGGTGAACCAAAAAATAAATGACGTGCCCTTCAGGCAAATGATGCAATATGAAAGTGACACATATATAGGGCTAAATTATATAGGGGTAATATATACATATATATGTGTGTGTGTGTGTGTGTAGTGGGCACAGATATGAGTACTGAGGGCGCTGTTCCTGAGTGTGAAGTATCGATACATTGTCTCCGGTTACAGGCCAAAATTTCACTGTATATTTGGCAATTTCCCTCATCAAATGTTTATGTATCAAGCATCCAAAGGACTGGAGCGAGTAACTATATAACAACGGGTTCGGTGGAAAGTTACCATATTTATCAACAAATTTAAATGTGAGATGACATTCTTGATCAACTGTAGAAGCCACCGTGCAGAATCTAGCATTAGTTCAAGTTCAACTTAATTATGTATGCTCAATGTCATCAGTATTTAGCTGCTGTCTATTTTCTATAGTCAATGTGTCATTTTGTAATATAAACATCTGTGCTCATCACAATGCCGAACAAGAAAAACTAAGTTCCATCTCGATCAACAGGCTCTTCCACATCAACAACTCTAGTTGCCATGCCACAAACAATAGAATTTGCAGAAATCTGTTCACAAATTAGCCACATATACCAACACTACTGACTAGCATTGCCGAACTCAAAGAATCCCAAAGCACAATTAATTCATCACTAGATTTCTTCAACGGACTTGTAGAAGAATTGTGTGCGAGTTTCTGCACTTGAGCTTGAAAGTCAAGAAATCAAAGAAGTCAATGATCATCTAATCAGTCGCATCACAGAGCTTGAGAAATCTACAGCAAGTTTGAACCAGTACAGTAGACGAGAGAACATAGAATTACATGGAATACCAGAAAGTACAGATCGGAGAGAAAACACAGACGCGATTACAGTAAGAGTACGACAAGATCTAGAGTCCACCCAGAGATCATGGAAAGATCGACCCAGAGATCATGGAAACTGACATTGAGGTCACACACAGAAGCATACAGGTAATGGTGCCAGATCTACTTAGATTTTTTCACAGAAAGAAACGCGATCACATCTGCTTGTACAAAAAAGAAACTTGCGAACATTACCACTAACATAAATGAAAATCTTGCACCACAAGTACGTAAACTCTTCAAAATGACGAACATGAAGCGCAAATTAGCACACTACAAGTACATGTATGTATGGACACGGAATAGTCAAGTTCATGTGAAGAAAAGTGAACAATCAGCTGTTTTAGTGATAAGAAATGAGCATGATCTCGACCAAATTGTATAATTCACATCTGAGATCGTATGTTTTGTACGAATCTTTAGACTTTCATAGATTTGTTTTCCGATAATCCTGATATACTTATCAATGATATTAGATGTGCAAATTACTCTTTGTGTCAATTCAATGATGAGTTTGTTGTTGATGATGATATATGTTATCTATCTTTAATCTATCTCTCACCTGAATATTAGGTCTTTGAGGAAGAACTATGATAGTTTTAAGTTATTTTATGGGGAATGTGTGGAAACCCAATTTAAAGTAATTGCGCTGCCCAAAATGTGGCAAGTAGAGGATAGAAATTTGTATAATCTGAAATTAATACAAGGCACCAAGGTAGAGGGGAGTGGTTGGGATGTATCTTCACGAGTCAATAAATTACAATATGTTGAATGTTGAAATCAGTAATGCGGAATCAATATTGGTTGAGGTTAAAATGGGTAAAACTGAATATTTAGTAGGGGCATTGTACAGACCTCCAAATACAAATAATGGTGATTTTATTGCTAGTCTAGAAAATACAATTGCATCACTTACAAATAAGTATAAGGGTTGTTTTCTTGTTGGGGATTTGAACATTGATTTAAGCAGTCCACCCAACTCTAGAGGGATTAACTTGTTAGACACTTTAGCATGTTTTAATTTTGAACAAACAACAACCTGCCCTACTAGAAACGAAAAACACTTCAACAATTATAGATCACTTTTACACTAATGTCACTGATAAGCAAATCAAGGCGGGTACAATAATTTCAGATATTTCAGAGCATTTACCAATTTTTGCTTTTTTTGCTTCCATTGATATACCATCTCCGTCTTCTACCATTGCATACATGCGAGATTATAGAAACTTTCAGACAGAAGCTTTTAGAGATGACATAAAATTTAAGAGTTGGGACCAAGTGCTACATTGTCAGGATGTACATTTAGCTTATGCAAATTTTACCAATGGATTTCTGGAAATTGACCTTCTTGGTACATGTTTACATTTAAAAAATGTAAACATGTACCAAGAAGGTCAATTCAGGCAAAATAACGAAAGTAAAATAGCAATGAACGATTAGCCGACATCTACATCGGATTTTAATCAGATTGGATATTCACCAACTATTGTATTGACCAACTATCGTAATACTTCGAATAAGAACAAAAGTGACCTGGTAAAATATTAATTACAATTGTAAACATAAAAAAGTTGTATTCGAGTTTAGAAAACCATGGCCTTTTTTTATGGAGCTCGCGGTATATTCCGCTTAATCTGTCATACCGTATATGTTGAACGGAATATACCGCAAACGCCCTAAACAGGCTATGCAAACCACTGGATGTGTCCCTATACATGTATATCCGCATCCAAGGTCCCACTGACGAACGATCTGTGGATCTGTACACATGACAAAAGGCATGCGCAAAGCAAACCCGGAAGTAAAGTGCAGTCATACATGTGTTCCACTCTCATCATATATTTAATTGCTCCTACTTGTTGAGCACTCTCCTACTTTTGTCAATAATGGAACGAGTGAACTTCCGATACTCCATGAAGAATATTCCACTACCAGATGACCGTGAGTACACAAAAAGATTAATCGAGAAAACTGAAAGCGTGATAAAAAGAATGAGATGGAAAGCCTTCTTCTACCTTCATCCAGAGGCCAAACCTAAGCAGAAGGAAACCTACGGCTTTAAATCAAGAAAAACACCACCCCAGATTGATGAAATGATTAAGTTTGAAGAAGATCTGCTACATGGTATCGAGAACATAAAATTTAGGAACATCAAATGTCAATTTTTAAATAAGGGACCGGTCAGTTTCTCCAGCCTGGGGGGGGGGGGGCGGTGGATTCTTAAATCGGACCGACAAAAAGTCACTGACCCCCCTATCTGTAAAACCCAAAACAGGCTGACCCCCCCTATCACTTAATTCTAAAACATGATGACCCCCCCCCCCCCATATATGATATTCGCATGAGTGACAGGTATTTTTTGATCGTGACTCAGTGTGGACTGCTTGACTGTCTTGCATCTACTTTATAAGATCCCGGGTTAGCACTATCATAATTATAATTATTGACTACACAGGGTAAATATATTTGAAAAGGAGTTTAATAGCATCTTGACAGTGAAAGGTAGGGGGAAAGCTTAAGAAGGGAATATGTACAGCTGTCATGGGGGGTCCTAGGGGGTCTCCCCCTAGAAGCCCAGGAGGTTTTTAACTCTGAAAAGTCAATTTTGAGACTATTCAGACATTTTTAGAAAATCATTTCCAAGCTTTACAAGACAGCACCAACATGTAAAAAGCAACTACATAAGGTTGAAATATTTTTGAAATATAGTTTGAAAGGATCTTGACAGTAAGAGGTAGGGGAGAGATCTTCAGACTGGGATGAGTACACCTCATGGGGGGGGGGGGTCATAGGGGGTCTCCCCCTAGAAGCCCTGGAGGTTTTTTCCCTGAAAAGTCAATTTTGAGACTATTCAGACCCTTTCAGACAATAATTTCCAAGCCTTACAAGACAACACCAACATGTAAAAAACAACTGCATAGGGTTGAAATACTTTTGAAATATACTTTGATAGCATCTTGACAGTAAGAGGGGAAGAGCTTGAGACTGGGATATGTTCACCTCATGCGGGGGTCTGAGGGGTCTCCCTCTAGAAACCCTGAAGGATTTTTACTCTTATAGCCAATATTTACGCTATTTAGACCCTTCAAGCAATAACTTAATCCATGCTTTACAAGACAGCAAGTATCAGAAACTATTCTTTATAACTTACACTAAGGGTTGAAATATGTTCTTAAAAAGTTAAATGGCATCATTATATACATGTAGGTCAGCACATCTGATGGTAGTATCATTGGTAGGGGAGATTTGGAGATTAAGGCAATTTTAGACTATCTTGGCAAACATTTCACATCTTGAAAAGACAATATCATCTCAAATTAGAATAGGGTGAAAATATTTAAGAAAAGTTTAATACCATTATGACAGTAAAAAGGTTGTTGGTGCACCTGATTGTTGGTTGAATGCATGAGTGACCTCTGGGGGTGAGGAAGTCCTTGGGGTTTTCCCCCTGGCAGATATGGAGTTTTTTGCTTGAGATACTAAGGCAATGTTTAGGTTATTCATAACCTTTGAGGTAATATTTCCAAGCTTCGAAAAGCTAACCTAAATGTACGTTTTAAATGAGTTTCCTATATCACATAAAATAGACATGTAACATTAGTATAGGGGCATTAATATATGTATAATAAAGTCACCGGTATGTTAGAGAACTTTAGGTGGTCATACCTAGTGTGTAATAGAAACTGGAATCTGATGAGATGTGGTGATTTGTAGTGTCAATAACATGACGAGTAGAACAATTTAGATTAACTTCATTTATAAACTATCTATGAAAATTGCCATTACGAAACCTTCAAGTCACAAGTTCACTTTTGCCCCAAACTGCAATATAAGTGAAGCATTGATTGTGAAACAGCCAAGCATTTACATGACATGTTCTGTAACTAGTGTGGTAGCTAGGTAATACATGTATATGTATATGTATAGTTATGTTTGAACTAATAAGTAATATTAAAGAATTCATGTAAGAAACAGGGACAAGAACAAATATTGACATGTACCACATTTCAGACAAGGCTATGTGCCATTGGAGAAAGGATTTTTTTCTTCCATCACAATTTAAAACACAATGACCCCCCCTATCCCCAATTTTCAATACAGCATGACCCCCCCTACTACCAATTTCAAAAACAGGGTGACCCCCCCTACCAATCCACCGCCCCCCCCCCCCCCAGGCCGAAGAAACTGACCGGTCCCTAAGCTACGCAAAGATGCTAAATGTATCAAACAGTCTGAAAACATGTTTATCCCAGCCGACAAAACTAACAATCATTACAAGTTACAGAAGGAAGAATATAAACAACTGTTAAAAGACAATACCACAGCGAAATACAGGAGGACTTCCACTTCACAAACCGGACAAATCAATGCCGAAGCAAAATGTATCGCAGAGAAACTTCAACTGGATGATATAATTGAAACACTTGCGCAGAAACCAGCATTCATTACAATCAAGGACCATAAAGATAACTTTCCTAACCACGTTCAATGTAGACTAATCAACCCCGCAAAAAGTGAAATCGGAATTGTAAGTAAAACCATACTCGACCGCATTGACAAGGACATTATCAAGGCCACTAATAATACCCATCAATGGAAAAACACCAATTCTGTCATTGAATGGTTCACATCTATTACCAATAAGCAATCATGCTCTTTCCTCACGTTTGATGTAGTTGAATTCTACCAATCAATCACCCAGAAACTTCTAGATGAAGCACTTGACTTCGCATCAAATTTTACAGATATCAAGAACGAAGAAAAGGAAATAATTATGCATACAAAGAAAACCCTACTTTTCCACGATGATTCACCATGGCACAAGTCTAACCCGCCCTACCTATTTGATATTACTATGGGCTGCTATGACGGAGCAGAAACTTGCGAACTTATAGGCACCTACTTACTTAGTAAAGTCAAACATATGTTTGATAATGAGGTAGGATTATACAGGGATGATGGCCTAGCTGTACTCCGTAACCATTCACCATCGAAAGCCAACAGAGAAGCCAAGCAGCTAACTTCAGAATTTAAGAAACTCGGCCTTAGAATCACCACCGACCAAGGTATCAAAATTGTCAACTTCCTTGATGTCACCTTGAACTTGCGTGACGAGTACACAAAACCAAATAACACCACCCACTACGTCAACAAGAAATCAAACCATCCTAAAGACATAATTAAGACCATACCCAGCTCGGTAAACCAACGACTATCCAACATTTCCAGTGATGAACAACTATTCGACGCCACTACATCCTACCAAGATGCACTCAAAGCAGGATATAATCACACCCTCAAATTTGACCAAACAAGACACACTCAACGCAAGCGGAATCGCAGCCGTAATATAACTTGGTTCAACCCACCTTACAGTAAACACGTTTCAACAAACATCGGTAGAAAATTTCTCAACCTCATCGACAAGCATTTCCCCATATCCAGTGTACTGCATAAAATCTTCAACCGTAATAATACTAAAGTGAGCTATAGTTGCATGGACAACATGGGTAAATTAATCAACGGTCACAATAAAGCCATACTTTCAAAAGCTAAGCAAACACAACAAAATACCTGTAACTGCAGAAAACCAAAGGAGTGCCCTCTCGCAGGAAAATGCCTCATAAAAAGCGTTGTTTACAAAGCAACAGGTGTTAGTGACACAGAATTTAAAAGCAGGTTTAACAACCACAAGTCTTCATTTAAACTTGATCACAAGAAGAAAGACACTGCGCTCAGTAAATACATTTGGCACCTAAAAGACAGCAAAACTAATTACGACATACACTGGTCAGTTCTCAAGCAGGCTTCCTCATACTCTACCGTTACCAAACGATGTCAACTATGTCTCTGGGAAAAATATTTTATCATAACTGCCGACAAATCAACGAACTTGAACAGCAGAACTGAATTAATCAGTAAATGCCGGCACGCTAACAAGTTCTTACTTAATAATACGTAACCTTAAAATTTGTTGTCAATTTTTTTGTGTACACATAGCCGTCAGTGAACACACATAAGTTATGTACATAAAGCAGAATGTATAGCTAACGGATATTATTAAACCACACTATTACACCCGACGATCCTTCTGGTGAAACGGTCCGTAGTGTAAATCCACAATGTAATATCAGACTCGTCTTCTTTCATTTTTATGTATGATAGCTCTCCAAGGTGATCGAGCACTCTACTTGGCGAAAGAAGAATGAAATTATATGAGCACTTTTATGTGGTTTTATCTACATCCAGTCAATTATATATATATATATATATATATATATATATATATATATATATATATATATATATATATATATATATATATATATATATATATATATATATATATATATATATATATATATATATATGGTAATATACTAGCATAGGACCTGTAATTTATGTGATTAAAAAGTGACCTTTTGGTGAAAAATGTAAATACAAAAACGTCTGGCCAGATTAATTAGGTAGGTGTTTTATTTCTTTCCTTGACACTATTCTTGAGTTTCACTCTCAGACTCACTAGAGTCTGAAGATGCGAGGCAAGACTTGTGTTTCTTTCTATCTAAAACCAGTGAAATTAAACTATTTCCCTTCTCAGCATCATCAAATGCATCTATCTGTACTAAATATTGTAAAGCATTTAGATGTCTGCGTGGTGTTAAGTGTTTTTGCACTAACTTTGGTAGTTGCCTCCTGGCCGTATTTTCCTACAACCTTATCCACAAGTTGCTCACTAAAACAGTTAACAACAGTCTTTTTGCTTGACTAATTGTTCTTTTCTCTTTCCTTCTTCTTACTTTTCTTTTATTTTCCTTCTTTCTCCTTGTCTTCCTGTGTCGTTCGCTAACAACAACTTCATTCTGTGGGAATCTTCTTGCAATGATGTCACTTGTATGAGAAACATTTTGTTTGACTTTCACTAATTCAGTGAATGACAGTTAAAACCACCACATCAAATGCCTTGGTATTAAGTGATGACTACTTATGGTGTCTAGTTGGGAAATAAACAAGATTATACCACATGTGTATGATTACATGTATGGTCAAAATGTTTCATTTTGTTTTGTTTTCTAAAAAACTTCCTCTACAACTACTAAGTTGTTTGGGCTGAAATAGTAACATAATAGTAGTACCAAAAGCAATATTACAGTTGTGCTAGAGTAACTCTTTTTAGTTATTGTAGGGGGGCAGGATTTTGTGCGCTTTTTTTTTTGGGGGGGAGGGGGCCCATGAAATTTTTATACTTTTGAAAGGGGGGGGGGCTGTGAAATTTTGGTCACAGTGGATGGGGGGGGGGGGGCAGGAAAAAAACCAAGTCAGAGATAATTTCTCCCCCCCTGCCGTAAATTCTGTCCGGTCCCTAAGTTACTATACCGCTAACTTCTCGTTCAATGTAGATAAAATATGTTTGTGTTTAACTTGTTTTGCTTAAACTACATGATTTAACTAGGGACGGCACGTCTAAATTAGCGGATAGTTTATTAAGTTTAGAACGATACTTAGATCCGGATTCGGCTAATTAGCGGATATATCCTTGTAAAACTTTTTTTTTACTAGGGCCTAGGGACGAAACCACATGATAAGCGTTTGCTTTCCCAGTTATTGATGTACAGTTGCTCCTTAAGTTACCCTTGGTCCACTGATAACTTATTTTTCATTCACACCGAAATACTCGCCAGCTTTATGGTTGTTCTTTTATTCTAGTGCCTTACCTTATTTAGTGGTATCATGGTGCCTTGTTTACAATTTTCAATTTAAAAACGGCATCATATGTCACACTGCGACGTACGTGGTGATGGTTGAGACATAGCGATAGTTACAGTAACTTGTAGTACGGGATATATAATGTTATACGGTATGCTTGGAACTGTAGCAGCGATTACTTTGTGATCAATCTGGAAGCTTGGTTAGGAGTGCCACTAAGGCAGATGGGCAAGGAAACAAAGGTTCGGAGATGAGGTGGATAGATGAAAGTACAAATGAACATTTTAGTTTAGTGACTAGATCATAGAAAGGTGAGGGTGTGGTATTTAAAGTTGCCGGGTAATTAAGGATGCGTGACAAAGGCAAGGTGTGAAAAGAAATTATGTTGAAAGAATTACGCATACCTTTTACTGACATCTTGGATGTACAAGGTAGAAAAACAACCCAGCAAATTAAGACAGGTGGAAACGCAACATACTTAAATGAGAAAAGGACTAAAGTGAGCGAAAAAGTTCTGTTATGGAACGTGGAAGCAGAGAGCACGAAAAGTCGTGAAACCCCCCCCCCCCCCAAAAAAAAAAAGACAAGAAAAAAGAAGGGATGTCAGCGAACGGAAAATATAACTGACACTGTCGGTTAACAAAGGCAGCCCGAAAAGCATGGATGTATGGGTTCCAAAAATGAGGAAAGAAATCGTGTCGTTTGTCGAGGCTCCTGTTGTTGGCCTACTGGAATACAGATGCTGACCACGGTGAATGCCACCACAGGTGGAGAGAGGACAGGCGTGGAGTTCGGTTGGGTGTTGTCTTACATGGACGGTAGCTCTTGTGGCGTTGGG